>NC_134834.1:95072726-95122335 GCF_004210375.1 Tachypleus tridentatus
CGCCGCCGTTGCAGCGTTTTGCGTCGCTGGTCCGTTAAAGACGTTTGCATCGCCGCTCGGGTTGCAGCGTTTGCGTCAGCTGCTCCGTTGGTGTTGTTACGTCTCAGCTCCGTTATGAACGTTTTGCGCCGTCATCCCGTTATGGCGTTTAAATCCTTGCCTCGTTTATGGCGTTTTGCGTTGCCATCCGTTGTATCGCGTTTGCATCGCCCATCGTTGTAACGTTTGCGTCGCCCTTCCGTTGTCGGTTTGCGTCGCCCACTCCGTAATGAACGTTTGCATCGCCGCTCCGTTATGACGTTTTGCATCGCGCCCGGCTTCGTTTTGAACGTTTGCGTCACCGGCTCCGTTATGGCGTTTTGCGTCAACTGCGCAGTTTTGGCGTGCGATTGCTCATCGTTACTCGGCGTTTACGTCGCCGCTCCGTTATGAAGCGTTTTGCGTCACTGCTCCGTTGCAGCGTTTGCGTCGCCTATTTGTTATAGCGTTTTGCGTCGCCCCTCCGGGTTGTAACGTTTGCGTCGCCTCATCCCGTTGTAGCGTTTGCATCCGCCACTCCGTTAAAGACGTTTGCATCCTTACCATCCGTTGTATGGCGTTTGCATCGCGCTCCGTTGCAACGTTTGCGTCGCCGCTCCGTTATGGCGTTTTACAGCGCGCCTGCATTCCGCACGTTTGCGTCGTCTCCGTTGTAGACGTTTTCGCACGCGCTTGTTATAACGTTTGCGTCGCGTCTCCGTTGCGTAGCGTTTGCGTCGCATCTCCGTTACAGGCGTTGAAGCATCAGGACATCCGTTGTAACGGTTTGCGTCCCTCAATCCGTTGTAACGTTTTGCGCCATCACAGCTGGTATATGGTTTGCAGTACGCTCGAGACATAAACGTTTGCGGTCACCATCCCGTGTGGCGTTTGCATATCTCTTCGTTGTAACGCATTGCATCGAAGCTGCGTTACGAGCGTTTTGCGTCGCTTACCAATCGTTCGCAGCGTTTGCATCACTTTCCGTTGAGCGTTTGTGTGGCGTTATGGCGTTTTGCGTCATCGTCTCCGTTAAGACGTTTTGATCAGCCTGCTCCGTTATGAGTATTTGCGTCCGCTATCGGTTATGACGTTTGCATCGCGGCGTTGTGAGTTTGCATCCGCAGCTCCGTTGCAACGTGTTGCATCGCTGCTCAGTTATGAAGCGCACGTGCTCATCCGTTATGGCGATTTGCGTCTCGGCTACGTTATGACGTTTGCGTCGCCATCCCGTTATGGCGATTTGCAAGCACCTCTCCGTTACAAGCGTTTTGCATCACGTCTCCGTTAAAGACGTTTTTCCACCGCCCATCCGTATAACGTTTTGCGTCGCATCTCCGTTGTAACGTTTGCATCACGTCTCCGTTTACTGACGTTGGCATGGAGTGCCATCCGTTGTAACCGTTTGCGTCGCATTATCCCGTTTATAACGTTTTGCGCTAAATCAGCTGATCATCGTAACGTTTTGCGCGCCTCTCCATGACCAACGCGTTTGCGTCGCTTATCTCCGTTATAAGCGTTTTGCGCCACCGCTCCGTTATGGCGTTTACGCGTCATCCGGTCCGTTAGGGCATAGCGCGTCGCATGCTATCGGTTGAACGTTTTGCGTCGGCCATCCGTTACCAGTGTTTGCATCTGATCTGCGTTATAACGTTTTGTCGCATCATCCCGTTGTAATCGTTTTGCATTGCCATTCGTTGTCAGCGTTTTGCGTCGCCCATTCCGTTATGGCGTTTGCATCGCCGCTCCGTTATGGCATTTTGCATCCTCTCCGTTATGAACGTTTGCGTCGCCATCCCGTTGTAACGTTTTGCGTCGCGTCTCCGTTATAACGAGTGCGTCGCCTCTCCGTTGTAACGTTTTGCCGCATCGCACATCGTTTATGGCGTTTGCGTCACGTTTCATTTTGGTAACGTTTTGCATCAGGGCTCCGTTATGAACGTTTTGCGTCGCCTATCCGTTATGGCGTTTGCATCGCCATCCGTTGTAACCCCACGTTTACGAGCGCATCTCCGTAATAACGTTTGCATCGCCTCTCCCGTAGTAACGTTTTGCGTCGCTGCTCCGTTACCGATGTTTGCATCAGATCTCCGTTATGGCGACGTTTGCGCCGCTCATCCGTTATGACGTTTGCGCCGTGAATTTACGGCCACCGTTGCAATCGCAATCGCCCGTCCGTTGTAATCGTTTTTGCGTTGCCCGTCCGTTATCGCGTTTTGCGTCGCGGCTTCCGTTGTAACGTTTGCGCCAGCATCCGTTATGACGTTTGCGTCACGTCATCCGGTAATGATGTTTGTAATCGCCCGTCCGTTATGACGTTTGCGTCGCATCCGTTGTAACGTTTGCGTCGCCATCCGTTGTAACGTTTTGCACCGCCATCCCGTTATGGCGTTTTGCGCCGCCATCCGTTCTGGCGTTTGCGTCACGTCTCCGTTATGAAAGGTGCGTCCTCGCATATCCGTTGTAACGTTTTGCGTCGCACCATCCGTAATGGCGTTTGCGTCACGTTTCTTTATTAACGTTTTGCGCCAAGGGCTCCGGTTTATGACGTTTTGCATTCGCCATCGGTTATAACGTTTTACTGACGCACTCTCCGTATAACGTTTTGCGTCGCTCTCTCCGTATTAACGTTTTGCGTCACGTCTCCGTTAATAACGTTTTGCGCCACCCCTCCCGTTATGGGCGTTTTGCGTCGCCCTTCCGTTATAACGTTTTGCGTCTCCGTCTCCGTTAAGACACCGCTTGTAATCGTCTCCGTTAAGGCGTTAACATGGACTCTCCGTTGTAACGAAGTTTCGTCGCACCTCTCCGTTATCAAACGTTTACACCGCCTCTCCGTAATAACGTTTACGGCGACACTCTCCGTTGCAACGTTTTACGTCACCGCATCCGTTATAAACGTTTTGCGCCATCAGGATCCGTTAAAGACGTTTGCATCGCTGCTCGGGTTACAGGGGTTTTGCATCAGCTGCTCCGTTATGGTAGCGTGTGCGTCTGATCTGCGTTGCCATAAACGTTTGCATCGCTCATCCGTTGTAACGTTTACGCCGTCGCTCCGTTATCAACGTTTCAATCGCCGCTTCGCCAATGGGGTTTGCATCAGCTCATCCGTTATAACGTTTGCGTCGCCTCCGTTTACAAGCGTTTTGCGTCGCCCCTCCGTTGCAACGTTTGCACCGCGGCTCCGTTGCAACGTTTGCACCACGCCTCCGTTATGGCGTTTTGCGTCGCCCTCCGTTGCCAACGTTGCATCGCATATCGCTATGTAACGTTTTGCATCGCCCCTCCGTTGTAACGTTTTGCGTCGCCTTCGTTATGGTTTGCGTCGCTCCGTTGGCACGTTTACATCACTATCCGTGACGTTTGCGTCGCCGCTCCGTTACAAGGTTTGCATCGCCGCTGGTTTCTGGCGTTTACGCACGGCACTATCCGTTATGGCGTTCACGTCAATGCGTTATGGCGTTTTACGCTGCTCCGTTGACAACGTCTTTTGCATCGCCCGTCCGTTGTAATCGTTTGCGTTGCCCATCCGTTTATCGCGTTTGCATCGCCCCTCCGTTATAGACTTTTGCGTCACCAGATCTGTTACGCAGCGTTTACATCGCTGGCTCCGCTGACAAGCGTTTGCGTCGCTGCTCCGTTGCAAGCGTTTGCATCGGTATCCGTTGCGACGTTTGCGTTGCCCTCCGTTGCGACGTTTGCATCACCCGCTCGCCAATGGCGTTTACGAGCGCATCCGTTATGAGCGTTTTTGCGTCGCTGCTCCGTTGCATGGCGTTTGCGTCAGCTATCCGTTGCAAGCGTTTGCGTTACGTAGTAGTTATGAGCGTCTAGATCCGTCTCCGTTATAAACGTTTTCGTCACTCCTCCGTTAAAGACGTTTGCATCTGCCCCTCCGTTTATGGCGTTTGCGTCGCCACTCCGTTGTAACGGTTTCGTTGCGCTCTCCGTTTATAGCGTGCACGCATCGCTCTCCGTTATAACGTTTTGCGCCGTCAGCTTCGTTGTAACGTTTGCGTCGACTCTCCGTAGTAACGTTTGCAGCGGCGCATCTCCGTTGTAAACGTTTTGCGCCGTCAGGATCCGTTCAAAGAACGTTTTGCGTCAGCTATCCGTTAGAATGTTTGCAGTCTGATCTGCGTTGTAACGTTTTATATCAGCTTCTCTGTTATAACGTTTGCGTCTCGGCTCCGTTGTAACGTTTGCACCCGTCACTCGGTTGTAACGTTTTGCGTCGCCCTCCATTTTACTGAGCGTTTAGCATCGCCCTCCGTTGCGGCGTTTGCATCGCTGCTCTGTTACGGCGTTTGCGTCGCCCCATCCGTTTACAGGCGTTTTGCGTCGCCCATCCGTTGCAGCGTTTGCGTCGCGCTCCGTAATGGCATGCAAGCGGCTTCCGTTATAACGTTTGCGTCACTGCTCGTATGACGTTTGCGATCGCTGCTCCGTTACGGCGTTTTCATCGCTCCGTTTACTGACACGTTTGCATCGCCCTCCGTTACGGCGTTTGTATCGCCCATCCGTTATAACGTTTGCGTCGCCTCCGTTACCGGCGTTTTGCCTCTGCATCGTTGTAACGTTTACGCATCGCTGCTCCGTTAAAGACGTTTGCATCACTCTCCGTTGCAACGTTTGCATCACTTTCTCCATTTACGGCGTTTTGCATCGCCCCTCCGTTACATGGCGTTTTGCGTCACTGCTCCGTATGTATGTTTGTCATCTTTGCTCCGTTACGGCGTTTTTTCGTCGCCTCCCGTTAGAACGTTTTGCGGCGCATCTCCGTTGTAACGTTTTAGACCGCCGCTCCGTTGTAACGTTTGCGCCGTCGGTGCGTTGAAACGTTTGCATCGCCGCTCGGTTATAGGGTTTGCGTCGGCTGTCCGTTGTAGTAATAATGCCAAATCTGATCTGCGTTATGAGCGTTTGCGTCATCATCCGTTATGAACGTTTGCACCCATCGCTCCCGTATGGTGTAACGCTCGTCGCTTCGTTTATGGTTTGCGTCATCATCCGTTATAACGTTTACGTTCATCGCCCTCCGTTGCAGCGGTTGCACCGCAGGCTCCATTGTAACGTTTTACGTCGCCCCTCCGTTGTAACGTTTTGCATCGTCTTTCTGTTTATGAAACGTTTTGCGTCCACCTCCGTTATAACGTTTGCGTCGCCTCTCCGTTATAACGTTTGCATCGCTGCTCCGTTACAGCGTTTACATCGCCCGTCCGTTATAACGTTTGCGTTGCCCATTCCGTTATCGCGTTTGCGTCGCCCGTCCGTTATAACGTTTGCGTCACCCTTCGTTATGGGTTGCACATCCGCAGCTCCGTTATAATGTTTACGTCGCTTTCTCAGTTATGAGCTTTTGCGTTGCTCATCTGTTATAACGTTTACGTCTCGGCTGCGTTTATGACGTTTGCGTCGCTCATCCGTTATAAGGTTGCGTCGCCACTTCCGTTACTGAGCGTTTGCGTCACGTCTCCGCCAATAACGTTTGCGCCGTCATCATCCGTTTGCCATGGCGTTTGGGAACGTGCCCTCTTCGTTACCCGACGTTTTGCATCGCGTCTCCGTTAAGAACGTTTTCGCCGCCATCCTCGATATAACGTTTGCATCACGATCTCCGTTGCGCAACGTTTTGCATCCAACGTCTCCGTTACAACGTTAATCATAGGCCATCCGTTATAACGGTTTCGTCTGATCCGTTATAACGTCTGCACCGTCGGCTTCGTTGCTAACGTTTACGGCGCCTCTCCGCCAATGACGTTTACGGCGCCTCTTCGTTATGTGTTTGCGCCATCAGTCCGTTAAAGACGTTTGCGTCGCCATCGGTTACCGAACGTTTGCATCAGCTTCTCCGTTACAGTGTTTGCATCAGATCTGCGTTATAACGTTTTGCACCGCTCATCCGTTGTGGGCGTTTGCGCCGTCAGCTTCGTTACGACCTTTGCATCACCCGTTGTAACGTCCGTTGTATCGTTTGCGTTGCCGTCCGTTGTCGCGTTTGCATCGCCCCATCCGTTATGGCGTTTGCGTTGCCATTTCCGTTGTCGCGTTTGCGTCGCCTCCGTTTGTGACGTTTGGCGTCGCCATCCGTTGTATGGCGTTTGCACCGCCATCTCCGTTGTAAACGTTTTTTGCCGCCATCGTTATGGCGTTTGCGTCACCCATCCGTTATAACGTTTGCGTCGCCTCTCCCGTTTATGGCGTTTGCACCGCCATCCGTTATGAGCGTTTGCATCCGCGTTTTCTTTTGAAACGTTTGCGCAAGGCTCCGTTATGGCGTTTGCATCGCACTCTCCGTTGTATGGCGTTTGCATCGCCGCTCCGTTCATGGCGTTTTACCGAGCGCCTCTCCGTAATAAACGTTTTGCGTCGCCTCTCCGTAATGACGTTTACGTCGCCCCTTCGTTGTAACGTTTTGCGTCACGTCTCCGTTAAGACGTTACGTCATCATCGTCTCATTTTATAACGTTTGCGTCGCCGCTCCGTTATAACGTTTGCTGAGCGCATCATCCGTGTAACGTTTGTGCCGCCATCCCGTTTATAACGTTTGCGTCGCTTCCGTTATAATGTTTGCGTCGCGTCTCCGTTAGGAACGTTTGTAATCACGTCTCCGTTGTAACGTTTGCGTCGCCATCGTTTATGACGTTTTGCAACGCCTCTCCATGTTAACGTTTTCGTCACCTCTCCGTATGTTTAACGTTTGCGTCACGTCTCCGTAATAACATTTGTGCCGCCATCCGTTATAACGATTTTGCATCACCCTTCCGTTATGAACGTTTGCATCACGTCTCCGTTAAAGACGTTTATATCACGTCTCCGTTAAACGTTTGACATGGACTCTCCGTTATAACGTTTCATCGCCTCTCCGTTATAACGTTTTGCACCACCTCTCCGTAATAACGTTTGCGGCGCCTCTCCATTATAACGTTTTTAGACCACCTCTCCGTTATAACGTTTTGCACCATCGGTCCGTTAAAGACGTTTTGCATCGCCCGCTCGGTTACCAGGTTTGCATCGCTTCTCCGTTATATTATATGCATCTGATCTGCGTTATGTTTTTGCATCATCATCCGTTATAACGTTTGCACCGCCACTCCGTTATAACGTTTTCATCGCACCCTTCGTTATAACGTTTGCATCACTCATCCGTTATAACGTTTGCATCGCCCCTCCGTTACGAGCGTTTGCATCGCCCCTCCGTTGCAGCGTTTTACGCCACCAGCTCCGTTATAACGTTTGCGTTGCCCTCCGTTATAACGTTTTGCGTCGTCTTCCGGTTATAACGTTTGCGTCCACCTCCGTTGTAACGTTTTGCATCGCCTCTCCGTTATAACGTTTGCGTCGCTGCTCCGTTATAACGTTTTGCGTCGCCCTCCGTTGCGAAACGTTTGCATCACCGCTCCGTTATCACGTTTGCATCGCCCTTCGTTATGGTTTGCATTCACTACGTTATAACGTTTGCGTCAGCTATGCTCCGTTAAAGATGTTTGCGTCTGATCTACGCGTTATGGCGTTTGTATCGCTATCTGTTATAACGTTTGCGTCTCGAGCTCCGTTGTAACGTTTTGCGCCATCATCCGTTATAACGTTTGCATCGCCCCTCCGTTACAGCGTTTGCGTCGCCGCCCGTTACCAGCGTTTGCGTCAGCTGCTCCGTTACGACGTTTGCGTTGCCCGTGCGTTATGACGTCTGAATCGCTGCTCCGTTAAGACGTTTGCGTCTCACTCCGTTATAAACGTTTGCGTCGCCCATCCGTTATAACAGTTTCGTTGCTCTCCGTTATGGTATGCGCATCGCCTCTCCGTTATAACGTTTTGCGTCATCGGCTTCGTTGTAACGTTTGCGGCGCACTCTCCGTGTATGACGTTTTGCAGCGCCATCTCCGTTATGACGTTTGCACCGCCATCCGTTATAACGTTTGCGCCGTCAGGTCCGTTAAGAGACGTTTGCGTCAGCTATCCCGTTAAAGATGTTTGCATCTGACCTGCCGTTATGACGTTTGTAATCGGCTATCTCTGTTATGACGTTTGCGTCTCGATCCGTTATAACGTTTTGCGCCGTCATCCGTTGTAACGTTTGCGTCGCCCCTCCGTTACAGGCGATTGGCATCGCCCCTCCGTTGCTGACCATTGCGTCGCCATCCGTTACCAGACGTTTGCGCAGCGCTATCCGTTATGACGTTTACGTATCGCATATGCGTTATGGCGTTTGCGTTGCTATCCCGTTACAGGTATTTTGCGTTGCCCGTCCGTTATCGCGTTTGCGTCGCCCATCCGTTGCAACGTTTGCGCAGCGCATCCGTTATGACGTTTTGTATCGCGTATGCGTTATGGCGTTTGCGTTTGCTGCTCGTTACAGTATTTTGCGTTGCCCGTCCGTTTATCGCGTTTGCGTCGCCCCATCCGTTGTAACGTTTGCATCGCTTGCTCCGTTATGAGCGTTTGCGTCGCAGATCTGTTACGGCGTTTTGCGTCCGCTCCGTTACAACGTTTTGCATCCTGCTCCGTTACAGCGTTTGCGTCGCTGCTCCGTTGCAAGCGTTTGCGTCGCCCCTCCGTTGCAGCGTTTGCGTCGCCATCCGTAATGGCGCACGTTTTGCGGCTTCCGTTATAACGTTTGCGTCTTTCTCCTGATTGATGTTTTGCGTCGCTGCTCCGTTACCAGCGTTTTCGTCGCCCATCCGTTGCGGACGTTTGCGTCGCCATCCGTTTGCAACGTTTGTAATCGCCCGTCCGTTATGACGTTTGCGTCGCCATCCGTTACTGACGTTTGCCTCGCATCTCCGTTATCAAGCACGTTTGCATGGACCATCCCGTTATAACGGTTTTATCGCCTCTCATTTTATGACGTTTTGCCAGCCTCTCCGTGGTAACGTTTGCAGTACTCTCCGTTGTAACGTTTGCGCCGTCGGTCCGTTATAACGTTTTGCATCGCTGCTCAGTTATGTGTTTGCATCACCGCTCCGTTAAAACGTTAAGCATGTGGGCCACTCCTTATAACAGTTTCGTCGCCTCTCCGTTATGACGTTGCGTCGCCTCTCCGTTGTAACGTTTATGCCGTCATCTTCGTTATAACGTTTGCGTCGCCTTCCGTTATAAGGTTGCGCCGCACTCTCCGTTGTAACGTTTGCGGCGCCTCTCCGTTTTGACGTTTGCGCCACCATCCGTTACGCAACGTTTACGATCGGTCCGTTAAAGGCGTTTTGCATCGCCGCTCGGTTACAGACGTTTGCGTCACGCTATCCGTTATGGCGTTTGCATCGCCATCCGTTGCAAGCGTTTGCGTCGCCATGTTGTTGACGTTTTAAAACCAGCGCCTCCGTTATAACGTTTGCATCGCATATGCGTTATAACGTTTGCGTTGCTGCTCCATTGCAGGCTTTGTAATCGCCCGTCCGTTGTATCGTTTGCGTTGCCGTCCGTTGTCACGTTTGCGTCGCCCATCCGTTATAACGTTTGCGTCGCTGCTCCGTTACAAGCGTTTGCGTCGCAGATCTGTTACGAGCGTTTGCGTCCGCACTCCGTTACGGCGTTTGCATCACTGCTGCGTTACAACGTTTGCGTCAGCTGCTCCGTTACAGCGTTTGCGTCGCCATCGTTATGGCGTATGGCAGCTTCCGTTATAACGTTTGCGTCACTGCTCCGTATGATATTTTGCGTCACCCTCTCCGTTACGGCGTTTTCGTCGCCCATCCGTTGCAGCGTTTGCATCGCCCCTCCGTTACGACGTTTGTAATCGCCCATCCGTTATAACGTTTGCGTCACTGCTCCGTTACAGCGTTTGCGTCGCAAGATCTGTTACAACGTTTGCGTCGCCGGTCCGTTACGAGCGTTTTGCGTCGCCGGTCCGTTACAAGCGTTTGCATCGCCACTCCGTACAGGCGTTTGCGTCACGCCATCAGTTACGGCGTTTGTAATCAGCTGCTCCGTTATATGGTTTACATCACGTCTCCGTTATAACGTTAACATGGACCCCCCGTTATAAACGGTTTTATCGCCTCTCGGCTTGATATATTTTACACCAGCTTCTCCGTTATAATGTTTGCATCTGATCTGCGTTATAACGTTTGCGTCATCATCCGTTATAACGTTTGCATCATCATCCGTTATAACGTTTGCGCCGTCATCCGTTATGACGTTTGCGTCGCTGCTCCGTTATGGCGTTTGCGTCGCTGCTCCGTTACAGGCGTTTGCCTCACCATCTCCGTTATGACGTTTGCCTCGCCATCCGTTATAACGTTTACGTCGCTGCGCCGTTGCAGCGTTTGCGCAGCGCATCCGTTATAACGTATGCGTCACGTTTCCGTATTAACGTTTGCAGGCGCCTCTCCGTGCTCTGACGTTTTCGTCGCGTCTCCGTTAAAGACGTTTTCGCCGCCGCTTTTATTATAACGTTTTGATCACGTCTCCGTTACAACGTTTGCGTCGCCGCTCGTTTACGAACGTTTTGACAAGCACTTATCCGTTATAACGTTTGCGTCACGTATGCGTTATAACGTTTGCGTTGCTGCTCCGTTGCGGCCTTTTGCGTCGCCCGTCCGTTGTAATCGTTTGCGTTGCCCGTCCGTTATCGCGTTTGCGTCGCCCCTCCGTTATAACGTTTTGCATCGCCATCCGTTATGACGTTTGTAATCGCGTCTGGATAATTACCGTTTGCGTCTCCATCCGTTATAACGTTTGCGCCATGGCTCCGTTATAACGTTTGCGTCGCTATCCGTTACCGACGTTTGCGTCGCCTATCCGTTACGGCGTTTGCGTCGCTGCTCCGTTACTGGCGTTTGCATCGCCCCTCCGTTGCAGCGTTTGCATCGCCATCCGTTACCAGCGTTTATATCGCCCCTCCGTTGTATCGTTTGCGCAGCGCCTGCGTTACAACGTTTGCGCAGCTGCCCCGTTATGGCGTTTTGCATCGCCCTCCGTTATCACGTTTTGCGTCACGTCTCCGTTGTAACGTTTGCGTCACGTCTCCGTTATAACGTTTGCGTCGCTTATCCGTTATAACGTTTGCGTCGTTTCCGTTAAAGACGTTGACATGGACCATCCGTTGTAACCAGGTTTCGTCACGTCTCCGTTATAACGTTTGCGCCAGCTTCTCCGTAATGAAACGTTTTACGGCGCCTCTCCGTTATAACGTTTACGTCGTCGGTTTGTTAAAGACGTTTGCATCGCCATCGGTTGACGTTTGCCTCGCATCTCCGTTATGAACGTTTGCGTCGCTGTTCCGTTACAGCGTTTGCGCAGCGCCTCCGTTATAACGTTTACGTTGCTGCTCCGTTACAGCGTTTGCGCGCATGACCTCCGTTATAACGTTTGCGTCGCTGCTCCGTTACGGCGTTTGTAATCGCCATCCGTTATCACGTTTTACGTCGCACGGCTTCGTTATAACGTTTGCGTTGCCATCCGTTATAACGTTTGCGCCGCCATCCGTTATAACGTTTGCGTCGCATCTCCGTTATAACGTTTGCGTCGCCTCTCTGTTATGGCGTTTGCGTCTGGCTCCGTCGTTGCGCTTTACGTCGCCCCTCCGTTGTTACGTTTTGCGTCGCCGCGCCGTTATAACGTTTGCGTCGCCATCCGTTATAACGTTTGCGTCGCCGTTCCGTTATAACGTTTTACGTCGCCATCCGTTGCGTCGCTCGTCGCCGTTCCGTCATGACGTTTACGTCGCGTCTCAGTAATAACGTTGGGCGTCACGTCTCCGTTATAACGTTTACGTCATCGCTCATCCGTTGTAACGTTTACGTCCCCGCTCCGTTGTAACGTTTGCGTCGTCCATCCGTTATAACGTTTGCGTCGCCGCTCTGTTACCAGGGTTGCATCACGTCTCCGTTACGGCGTTTGCATCACTCCTGCGTTGTAACGTTTTACACCGCCTGTCGTTGGGAACGTTTGCATCACTACTCCGTTACAACGTTTATATGTATCTCCGTTGTAACGTTTATATCAGCTTCTCCGTTACAACGTTTACGTCACTCCTGGAATTATAACGTTTACATCCCCGTTCATTTTATGGTTTGCATCGCGTCTCCGTCAAAACGTTTGCTTCACCGCTCCGTTATAACGTTTTATATCACTTCTCGGTTATAAGTTTGCATCACTGCTCGGTTATGGTTTACATCACAGCTCGGTTATGGGGTTTGCATCACCTCTCGATTATAACGTTTGCATCACCTCTCGGTTATAACGTTTGCATCACCCTCCGTTATAACGTTTACATCGCCGCTTTGTTATAACATTTTACACCACATCTTTGTTATAACGTTTGCCCCACCACTCCGTTTTAACGTTTATATCACCGCTTCATTACGACGTTTCATCGCCCCTCCGTTATAACGTTTACGTCCCAGCTCCGTTATAACGTTTGCATCACTGCTCCGTTACAACGATTTTGCATCGCCGCTCCGTTACAACGTTTGCATCGCCGCTCCGTTGGGACGTTTGCATCACTGCTCCGTTACAACGTTTACATCACCCTTCCGTTACAAACGTTTACGTCGCTGTTCCGTTATAACGTTTACGCCGTCATCGGTTGTAACGTTTGCGCCATCATCGGTTATAACGTTTGCGCCATCATCCGGTTGTAACGTTTGCGCCATCAGGTCCGTTGGAACGATTTTACGTTGCTGTTCCGTTATAACGTTTACGCCACCTCTCCGTTATAAGGTTGCGCCGCCTCTCGCTTATAACGTTTTGCACCACCTCTCCTTATAACGTTTACAACAACCCTCCGTTTATAACGTTTACATCACGTCTCCGTTATAACGTTTGCATCACCTCTCCGTTACAACGTTTACATCACCACTCCATTTCAACATTTACGTCGGCTCCTCCGTTCCAACGTTTACATCGCTCCTCCATTGGAACGTTTACATCGCTCCTCCGTTGGAACATTTACATCACTTCTCCATTATAACATTTACATCACCCCTCCATTATAACATTTACATCACCTCTCCATTATAACATTTACATCACCTCTCCATTATAACATTTACATCACCACTCTATTACAACATTTACATTACCATTCCATCATAACATTTACATCACCTCTCCATCATAACATTCACATTACCCCTCCATTATAACACAGACACAGTGTAACATAATGTTAACAGACATAAACAGGATAAGTTGAATTCAGTTGTGTTTAATACATATGTGAATTAGTACATGTGCTATGATGTAGTGATGATGCAAATGACTCTTCTACTACACCGTGGATTGATATCAGCCATCTTTATATTTACTTTATTACACCGTGTTATTATTGTTCTTACAGGATTGATATCAGCCATCTTTATATTTACTTTATTACACCGTGTTATTATTGTTCTTACAGGATTGATATCAGCCATCTTTATATTTACTTTATTACACCGTGTTATTATTGTTCTTACAGGATTGATATCAGCCATCTTTATATTTACTTTATTACACCGTGTTATTATTGTTCTTACAGGATTGATATCAGCCATCTTTATATTTACTTTATTACACCGTGTTATTATTGTTCTTAAAGGATTGATGTCAGCCATCTTTACATTTACTTTATTACACCGTGTTATTATTGTTCTTAAAGGATTGATATCACCCATCTTTACATTTACTTTATTACACCGTGTTATTATTGTTCTTAAATGATTTATATCAGCCATCTTTATATTTACTTACTTTTTGAAAAGGTTTTTTGTACTTATTTTTTGCTTTTTAACGCAGTGTTTCAACATATATGGTAAAGTTATGTTTATAATCAGGTTCTATATATAATAAAGTTCTAATTGTGATACGTATTGTTTACATATTGGCTGGTGATTCCAGTCACACCGTGTACTTAAGCTTTTAAAGGTAAATGTTTGTAAGAAATAATAATGTTTACACCAGAATCAGGTGTTTTTTTCTTTACGTTAGTACTAGTTATTAATAATATTTATAGAAATGGACATGAACAATATCACCTCAGTTAAATTGGTTGACATCCTTGTTTTCTACTCTGAGTTCTGTGATAAAATTGAGGTAAGACGAACAAGAAATTTAAACATTTTGCTATAATATTTACCGAGCTTTACAGACCTTGTGGCTCATTCATTACATACACATTGTTATAAAAGTAAACACTGTATAATATTGTAAAGTTCTTATAACCTGTTTAGGAGGTATTTAAAATACCATTTCAATGGAAATCAGAGCTATCTCCGTGAAGGCAGCGCTACCGTCTGTCTGCCTGATAAAACGATGTAGAAGCTTCATACTTCTGGGCTGGTGATTTCTGTAATGGACTATGGACTTACGGACCAGCATTTAAGCCTTGACACTAAAAAAAGTAAAAAAAAAGGTCGTGTTCCACAGTGTTGGGTCATTGATACGATATAAAGATGATGGTCAGATCCTCTTATTTGGTCAGATGAATGTAGCCCAATAGTCAGTGGTAGCTGTAAGTCTAGTATCCACCTTCTCCCTAATCTACCGATTTATTAATTAGGGACGTCGAGTCGTCGTATAGCTTTGCGAGGCTGTGATGAAACAAACTAACAATCTTTATTCTTCATTGAATGATATCTGTTTTCAGCTAAGATTCTTTAGTTTGTAATTATGGTATTTTTACTGCATAAATAAATAGTGGTATAAGTAATTAGTGTATTAGAACCAAACGTGTAAGAAGACTGTTAGCATTCTAATATGTTGCAATTATACGTATAATACTTCATATCTCTAACTGTTGTATTACAAGTCTAGACACGTGGAGTTTGATAACCAACAGAGTCTTAGTTTACTGGAAACACATGACATTGAATCATACGTAGAAACTGCAGGTATTTCTTATGTTAAAGAACGTACTCAGTTATTTCAAAGGATCTTTGCCGTATATTAAAGATACAGAATGGTGTGTTTTATAGAATGTTATATTATTTTCCAAGTAAGTTACATGAGATGTAGGTATATTTAGTTACATTTTTAAATTTCTGCATTTTTTTAAAAGTTTCTTTGGTCAGTTAACTATAAATCAAAAGCAAGACCTAAAATTCGAAATTTAGGAGTGAAAGTGTTTAAGATCTGAGGATTCACTGCTTCTACTTCGTTATAGCACAAAGACATAAATAGAAAATTACCCTATTTTTACTGTTACGATACAATAGGATTCCATCAATGGACGGGTTTGTCCTCGATATTTTCCAAGCTTTACTTAGGGAAATTGTCTGTCATACATAAATAATAACTGACGCACTTTAAACCTTATGGAATAATGCGTGTTTTTCTTCTAGCAAAGCCACATTGGGCTATCTGCTGAGTCAACCGAGAGGAATCGAACCCCTGAGTTTAGCGTTGTAGGTCTGAAGACTTATCGTATGGAACGGTTATTGTGATGAAAGGACAGGTTAAATATTAGATAAACTAGAGTAGTAAATCAGACCGCATCTATTTACCATATTTCATCGAATAAATTATATTCTGTAAATGAAGTCACGTGAATATATACGTATATAACGGAATGGTCGATTAGGTTTGTACGGACACTTGTGAGCTAAAATATCTAAATATTTTAGACAAGACGTATTGCTGTTTCAGTACAATAATGAAGCATAAACAACAACGTATGTTGTATTATACTGATCATGAGACGATACAATGTAAGTAAGAAGTTACACATGCAATTGTAGCTCTTTATAATGACCTCAATCATTTCTAATGTGAGTCGTGGATATAAGATATCATTTTCTAGTTCTGTTTGATAGCTGATTATGTTCCGTGGATTATTATGTACTGCCTTAGGCCTGTTCTGCTCTATACCTGCTTACCTCCACGGGAAAAACGACACAGGAAGGTACTGTTTTGAGCCCTCTTTGTTTTGTACTTGATTATCTCCAGAGGTAAAACGACACAGGAAGGTACTGTTTTGAGCCCTCTTTCTTTTATACCCGATTATCTCCAAAGGCAAAACGACACAGGAAGGTACTGTTTTGAGCCTTTTTTGCTTTATACCTGTTTACGTTAGGGTGTGATAATAACATTCTGAGATATTCAGTTTATCACTTGAAGTTTAATGACACAATAAGTTCTTATTTTGCTCATTTCTAGAAGGTAGATTGCTTCATTCAGATGAGACGAAGACGCGGAGTATTTTCTTTTATTGCACTGTTTCATGATTGAGTTTCTCCTGGGTAGATGTGTATGTACAGCGTATTGTCTTTTCCCGAACTTTCTAAGAGATCTTTAATGTTTGTGGTTTGCCAGAGGGGTGAGCGTAATTGAATACTGCCAATCCACGTGCTATTAGTAATCACAACTGTTCCAATCGTTAAATAAGTTTGTCGTGTGTTCCACTGAAATATTAATTAGATTTAAAAAAACAACAACAAAAAACAAAAAATTAACTTAGCTCTTCCTAGTCCATGGATTTAATTAAAAAAAAAATGTTAAAGCGTCCATTTGCCTTAAACTTTTTGAATCAGCGCAAAAACACCGAAAAAAAAAACAGCTTAGTACTCGCAGTGTTGTGATAAACTTTGAAATTTACGTTAGGCAACACAGTACATATTAGTGTATTATACGTTTTTCTCGCATATTTCGAAATATTATCTTCGGTTATTCATCAAGATGTGGCGCTTAGTATTTCTTAACATTTCGATTTTGTAGATGTGTGAGTATATCACAGTATGATACATATCAAATTTATTACATTTAAGACCACAGTTCCAAAGTCTGCTTATTTTTCCAAAGAGAATTGCCACTCTTAAATATATGAACTTTAAGTTTTCGTACTTGAAACTGTTTGTAGAACATTGGCTCAAAGAGAGTCAATAATTATTTTAAAGTATATCATTTTCATTTCCTAATAGCATCGCCAGGTGGGTTAAGGCGTTCGACTCGTAATCTGAGAATCGTGGGTTCGAATCCCGGTCGCACCAAACATGCTCTCCCTTTCAGCCGCGGGAGCTTTATAATGTGACGGTCAATCCCATTATTCGTTGGTAAAAGAGTAGCCCAATAGTTGGCGGTGGGTGGTGATGACTAGCTGCCTTCCCTCTAGTCTTACACTGCTAAATTAGGGACGGCTAGCGCAGATAGCCCTCGAGTAGCTTTGCACGAATTTCAAAAAAACACAAAAACAAACAATTCAGTAAGTAAATTTCTTTAACCAGTGCAATTTCCAAAAATAACATTTATTGTACTTGTAATGAAGCACCTAGTACTATGGAACCAAACCGTATTTGGAGAGAATATTACACCCTCTTTTTCTATTTGCTCCGCAGTGACAGAGCAGTATGTTTTCGGACAAACCACGCCAAAAAACAAGTTTCGATACGCGTGGAGAGCAGAGCACAGATAGTCCGCCGTTGTGTAGCCTTGTGCACAGCATGCAGAAACCAAGTGTGAGGGAAGTTACTAAAATAGCTAAACCAGCCCATACTTAAGTTACAATTTTTATATGTTTAAAATTAGTACAGTTTAATGATTACATTAAAAAATATGCACTTACGTTGTGATGTGTGCTTACATTTATTTATTATTAATTTGAAAATAAACGATTGAAAAGACCACAAAATCAGAAGAAAACTGCATCAACCTTTACTTGCATAAATATTTACCTTGCACTGTATTGAAGGTAAAAAGATTTATAACCCAGAAGAATCGTAAAAACCAACCTGTAGACGCTAAGAAATACAGAAATCAAACGTTTAAAGAAAAGACAATAACACACAAAATCTTCATAAGTAACACGATTACTTGTATGTTTCATACCCAACAAGTATTCCAACGTTGTTGTTCAATACAAAGCTACACAAAGGAGTGTTTGTGCTATGTACTTCAAAGGTTTCAAACCCTGGATTTTCGTATTATAAGATTTAAGACTTATTGCTTAGTCCCTAGGGGTTTTCTGGAAATATCTGAAAACGTTTTTTTAAAAAAAACATTTATCGCTGTAACTTCTAATAAAAAGTCACTTCTCTTTAATAAATAAAAACAGACATTTTGTTGAAGTGTTAATTATTTTATTCAATGATTTATTGGAAAATTATCTGTTTAATATACTTAGACGTATATTTAAATTACCTCCATTTAAGGTGATCTGAAATCCCAATTCATGGATGATTTTACACTGAAAACCTAGAGTTGTTTAGTAACGGTTTTCACTCGCTTTGAGTGGGCAGAACGGTTGTAAACGTGGTAAATAAAACAATATATAATAGCTTACCTTAGTATGTATGTTTTCTGTTTACTGAATCGAGAACTTTGCACATTGTAGATGTTCTTTAGTTTCCTCTTGAATAAACTTATTTATATTTACGTTTTGCAATACGTTTGGCTTCTGAGTCGCTCCAAGTTCTGTTTCACATATGCTGTTAAAGTATATTCTTTCTTGATATACAATTCCATTATTTCAAGATTTTCTAAAATTCTACCATATGGATGAGAAAGGTGGGTATATGTGAGCTAGTGCAGACAGACGTTCAGTAAATGCTGTTACTTCCAGTGGCATCGATTCTGTCTGGAATGTTCATATTCATTGTAGATTTACTGGATCTGGTGGGGTTTTTACGTAAGGCGACTTCTTCTGCCATACTCAGAGAATTTAGATTCTGGCTGGAACATTCATATACATCATATATTTACAGGATCTGGTGGGTTTTTACGTAAGGCCACACTCAGAGAATTTAGATTCTATCTGGAATGTTCATATATATCATAGATTTACAGGATCTGGTGGGTTTTTACGTAAGGCCACACTCAGAGAATTTAGATTCTGGCTGGAATGTTCATATACATCATATATTTACAGGATCTGGTGGGGTTTTACGAAAGGCGACGTCGAATACTGTACTAAGATAATTTCGATTCTGTCTGGAATGTTCATACTTTTTAAGGATTTACATATTCTGAGAGTGTGTCTTTATTTTCAGAGACGCTAAATTTGTCTGGAATGTTATTTGTTTTTTTTTAATTTCGCACAAAGCTACTCGAGGTCTATCTGTGCTAACCATCCCTAATTTAACAGTGTAAGACGAGACGGAAGGCACCTAGTCATTTCCGTCCACCGCCAACTCTTGAGCTACTCTTTTAGCAACGAATAGTGGGATCGACCCTCACACTATGACGCCCTCATAGCATGTTTAGTGTGACGAGGATTCGAACCCGCGACCCTCGGATTACAAGTCGAGTGGCTTAACCACCTGTCCATGCCTGGCTTGTCTGGAATGTTCACGTTCACCTTAAAACCACACGGTATGGTTATAAGGCTGTTATAAAAGAATTATTCCACACTAAACGTACAAAAGCTTAATGAAAAATTTAACTTTTATTTATAGTCGAAACAACAACAAAAATGTTATTTCAAAGAAGCCACTAAATAAAATATAAATAAATCTCAAAGTGAACCAGCCAGACTATTAGGGAAATTTTGTTTGGATTTTTCGTAATTAAGCACAAACCTGCACAATGGACTATCTACGCTCTATCCACCGCGGGTATCAAGACCCAGTCTCTTACATTGTAGGTCAGCAGATATATCATTGTGCCACTGAGGAACATTTGGGAAATTGGGGTAGATTATACTGCACTTTGCTCCATAATACCACATGGGTAGATTTACACTGCACTTTGCTCCATAATACCACATGGGTAGATTTATACTGCACTTTGCTCCATAATACCACATGGGTAGATTTACACTGCAATTTGCTCCATAATACCACACGACAAAATTGTTTCATTTATTTTTATTTTCAATGCCATTCACTCCTTTTTCCATAATTTTATAGAACATAGTAAAAGTTAAATATTGGACTGCCTGGTGTTTTAGGCTCATTTAACCGAACTTGTGCTTACCCTATAATTCACGAAATGTTACTTTTACTACACATGTGCTACAATAATACTTGTAATCTTCTGTTTTGTACACTATAGTAAAACGCGACTTTAAACCTTGATAAAAAGGTACCGACTTTTAAAAAATAAAGTGCGAAACAAACGATAAAAAAAAACTGATGATAAAACTTGTCGAATCGTCATACATTTATTAGTTGTAACAAATCTTCTTTAGTTCTCCACTCAGGCTGTATCTAGACTTTAATATATAAGTTGGATGGATTATTTACCTTACTGATTTTTATCACTATTGTTTGTTTGTTTGTTTTTTGAATTTCGCGCAAAGGTACTTGAGGGCTATCTGCGCTAGCCGTCCCAAATTTAGGGACTGGAGGGAAGGCAGCTAGTCATCACCACCCACCGCCAACTCTTGGGCTATTCTTTTACCAACGAATAGTGGGGTTTACCGTCACATTATAACGCCCCCACGGCTGAAAGAGCAAGTATGTTTGGCATAACGGGGATTCAAACCCGCGACCCTCAGATTACGAGTCCAACGCCTTAATCCAATTACTATCGCAATAAAGATACTAATATGACCGCAATTGTTTCACGGGTCTCTGCTTGTATATATACATACATATTTCATTGGTTTATTTTTCTACATCATTATAAATTATTAAATGTAACGTACCCCTCAGAAGCTAAGGGGTTTCTTTACATTACAATTTATTGAACATTAAAACTAAGTTTAACACGGAAACTCCCAAAGAGGGTGGTTTTGGAAGTATCTTTTCGAGACAAGTTTTCGTTTAATAATTGATAATTTTAAAGTAAAATACAGCTTCCTCAAGTCTCTAGTTAGTACTAAGGCGTACTCGGTGGGAGTAAATTCTGTATGTATTGATAAAACCACGTTATCAGCATTATTAATTAAACTGTCTCCTAGCGGCACAGAGGAATGTCTGAGGACTCACAGTGCTAAAATCCAGGTTTCGATATACCAATGGTGGGCAGAGCATTGTGTAGTTTAATTACAAGTAACTGTCAATCTTTCATGTTTCTTCTATTACATTTTTTATTTAACTTTCACCTGTTATTCGGTAGGTAAGGTCGAAGCATCACTAGTGTCAGCAGTAGGATAAGCAGACAGGAACACTTTGAAAGCAGTTACAAACATAATAATGTACTCGGCTCGCTACACAATATCTACCAAGGTACTTCTAAGAGGTTTCTGAATACCTTCGTATGCCATTTAGAGTTTTCCATAATTTTTGGATTTGGTCGTTACGTTTGTAATTCACTGACAGATTTCAATCACCTTACCATTTCAAGTCACTCTTAGCAGCTAAAATGCTAAAAAAGCGCAGGTAATGCCTTCTTTTTAGCCAATAAAAATGTCCAAAAAAGTCAGTCCCAGTGAAGAAAAACCGAATTAGGTAGCATTTTTTTCAAGAAAAATGTTCCCTTCCGGTTCGTGAGAGATCTACTGTTTTCTGAAAATATCTTAAACAAAACATGCAGACAAAATGAACAGGTTTCTTCAAGATTTGTGCACAGTCATCACAATGTTAAACTGATGGTTAGAAGGAAAGAAAACAGAAACGCCTGTCGCATACGCTTTTATTCTTAACCAAATAGCAGAAATGTTTTGTTTTGGAATTTTGCACAAAGCTACTCGAGGGCTATCTGCGCTAGCCGTCCTTAATTTTGCAGTGTAAGACTAGAGGGAAGCCAGCTAGTCATCATCACCCACCACCAACTCTTGGGTTACTCTTTTTACCAACGAATAGTGGGATTGACCGTCACATTATAACGCACCCACGGCTGGGAGGGCGAGCATATTTGGCGCGACACGGATGCGAACCGCGACCCTCATATTACGCGTCGCACGCCTTAACGCACTTGGCCATGCCGGGCCCCAAATAGCAGAAAAGGGTGTTAAAGTAATAATATTCCCCGACTTTTAAATTTTCAGAGCATGCTCAGGTGCTTATCATATCTAGAATTTTGAACATTTAGGTTTATAACCCGGCACGCTCGTTGGTAGACCCTGCACAGAACCTACAAATTGTTATTAATACGAGTTGTGTCTAATTGTTTTACTGTACTTACTTTGATATTATTTATTGGTTACACCATTTTCTTACTTTCCTTTATATGTCTTGTCTTGGTTTCTTTTTCTCTTGCACTAAGCTAAGTATACATTTTTGGCCCAAACCTTCTAACATATTTGCTTCTATTTTTTTTATACGAAAGCAAAAGGCATAAACCTGATTCTTATAAATATTTTCTTTATTGGCGACCTTTACTTAAAAATTAAAAAAGTATTTCTTTGAGTTATTATGTAAATGTCCATTTTATGCTTTTCTCAAAATTGGCGATGACCGAATAAACCGGACCAAGACAGCAGTTCCTACTCTTGTAAAGATTTAAAACTGAAACACGTGGACGAAGGTTAAACGGCCAGGTCAGAATTATTTAAGATTAAGGTATAGCTGTACCTAGTTTAAAACTACTGACTGAAAACAAAGGGCAGATACATAGAAGTATCCGCCGCCATATTTGCTCCTTCAACCAAATCATAGGATTGTTTAGCTTGTTTAACTCAAATATAAGCGCTGACTGTATTTGTCGGAATGATGTCTCGAACGTTGGATTTATGATTTTGGAGCATATCGTTTCACAGTTTTAGCTGATTGGACGTGAAAATGATTCTCTGACGAGATTTCTATCTGTTCGTACATTTTACAAAACTCTTATTTTTTTGGTAATAAACTACTAAATAAAACAAGATATAGCGTTAAAATAACGGGAAAAAAGTTTAGTTTCCTTCATAGTTTCCTCTCCGGCTCAATGTATACATATCCTTTCAATGTAAAATATATCTCATTTGAAATACAATAACCGTGCAATGGATGCTGTTGCGTTTACCCTTTTTGCAAAGCTTGTCTCTAGTCTGATATGTTTTCATAAATAACTATATGTAACGTCTTGATCCCGATGTTAAATGAAATATTTTCAAAGTGATCAGAGTACACTAAATTATCAGTACGAAAAACAAATATTTAGAGAAACTCTATCAGCAGTTCAACTTCGTGAGATTTTGATTAATTAATACTATGGAAAAGCAATTAGTAATTTCGAAATATAAGTATATTAAATTTAAGGAAATAATAATATTTATTAAAAATAAACATTCAGTTCTGTGCACCTCTTATGAATTATCTAATTTGTTCACTTTAAAGTTTGACTCATTCTATGAAATATCGTAGAATTACGAGTATGTTTATAGTAAGGGAAGACAATGAAAAATGATATACAAACGTTCATTAGTAAGAGCAGAGAAAGAAAAATGATACACAAATGTTCATTTGTAAAGGCAGAGAATGAAAAATGATCTACAAACTTTCATTAGAAGGGCAGAGAATAAAAATGATATAGAAACTTTCATTAGTGAGGGTAGAGAATGAAAAATAACACCTATATAATTGATTCATGAGCACATGGTGTCCAGTGTTATAATTCGTATCATTGTGCCTTATTTACAGTTTACTTTCATGAGCACATGGTGTCCAGTGTTATAATTTGTATCATTGTGCCTTATTTACAGTTTACTTTCATGAGCACATGGTGTCCAGTGTTATAATTCGTATCATTGTGCCTTATTTACAGTTTACTTTCATGAGCACATGGTGTCCAGTGTTATAATTCGTATCATTGTGCCTTATTTACAGTTTACTTTCATGAGCACATGGTGTCCAGTGTTATAATTCGTATCATTGTGCCTTATTTACAGTTTACTTTCATGAGCACATGGTGTCCAGTGTTATAATTCGTATCATTGTGCCTTATTTACAGTTTACTTTCATGAGCACATGGTGTCCAGTGTTATAATTCGTATCATTGTGCCTTATTTACAGTTTATTTTATTTGTATAAAACGTATTTGTTTTAGAGATAAAGCACAATAAAATATCTGCTGTGTTTATCGCTGGGAACCAAATACCGGATGTTAACGTTGCAAGTTCTTAGATTTGTCTTTATCTCACGGTGGGAGGTCTAGAAAATAACTGAAGGTCAGTGGTGCAAGGCGTCTACATGACTCAGGAAAGAATACACAACTTAATCAAAAAGGTTTTCTTCTGGATAAGTGAAATAGTTCACGTGTACACAAACTGCTTCTGTTCAATTGTTTCAGACCTCGACCAGCTAGAGAATGAAATGGTTATTCATGCTATTCCATATTGACCTGGCACTACTTGGTGTTTAGGGAGGTCAACTTGTTGTTTGTTGTTCGCAAGATTAAAACACACCTTCGATAATGGTGGTAATTTTAGCCGTTGGGGCGTTATAATGTGACAGTCAATCGCTTAATTCGTCTTTAAAGAGTAGCCAAGTAGTTGGCAGAGTGTCGTTTTGACTCAATGCCTTCTATTTAATGATTAGGCATGACTAGTGAAGATAGCCTTCGAGTAGCTTTACTCAACAATTCTATGAACAAATTAACTATTTCACACCAAGACATACTGGTCAAGGAGCCTAAGGCATTGCTTATTGACTTTAAGTGCACTCAGATTGTTTAAACAGGCGTTGGGAACTTGTCATTCTCCTGTTCAAGATGGATTGTAGTAAGCAACAGAGACGAAGATAGTGCTTTGAAAGTGACAGCTTAAAACAGAACCTTTCACAAATGGGACTACCTGCATGCTATTAAGATGTATGGTCATCAGGTAAACCAAGAGCAGATGAAACGACATACACTGTAATGATGTGCCTAGACTCCAGAAACGTTTCAATTTAGCATACATTAATTAATACCTCAACAACTAATAGTAGTATTCCTTGTAATTTAGTAAAAGGTAATATCTAGTTATTAGATTAAATTTACAAAAATCAAGTCAACGTAAACTTACATAATTGTTGTAACATTTACATAATCAGTAAAATAGTTTCCAATTACAACTCAATGAAAAAGCATGGACGATCTGTGTCTGTTAAGTGAAAACTAAATATCTGTGCTTTTATCAAAACTGCGATATTTGTAATCAAAGTAAAACCCCAGTGTTGCTAATACAACACTCTGTAGTTTCTAGAAGTATTAATAATAAGAAGTTAAACTGTAGACTTTAACCGAACAAAAACCTCTAATATAAAACATATAATAAAATACTAGGACTTCTTGTTCGATTTCGCAACATCAGTCTCAGTTCATCGTATAAGGCTAATATTTCATCACTTACTGCTGTACTATTATTAAACATATAGGGCATTTAGACTCCTTACAATGGTGCCCAGAGGATAGAAAAGTTTTATTGTATGTTACGGGATGTGATTTATTTACTTATATGTTCTGTAACCAATTCTATACATCAAACTAGTCTTCGACTAAAGTATCCAGATGAGGAATGTACAGCACTCTATATTACTTTTAAAGGCAAAACTTACTATAAATACATATGGGAAAGTGTGTAAAACACAGATAAGACGAACATAATTGCAAGAACAAAATAGTCATTTAAAGTGAACTTTAAGAAAAAAACATAAAAAATTATTATAAATTCATTTAGAAAACTTTATGAAACAATACATTAGACGAACAATAGTGCCATAGGAGATGCTCATTCATAGTGGTCTTTGTGACCACAGATAACATGAAATGTGTTTCTGGCATTGTAGGACACGTGGCAAAGATAGATCAGAGTCGTAAGCATGAACACATTTTGTTGTTGTTATTTGCGTCTTTTCTTTTTAACCCACGAACTTAAACTTTTTTCAACCCGTGTTATTTGACTGTTCTTACAGTATAAACTAAGACGAGGATTCGAAACTGTGTTGTTGTTGTTTTTTGGATTATGGTGGGTGATCACATTCTAAACGGGAAACGTACTTGAAGTAAAAATGTATCTCAACACGGCTGGTATGGGTATAACAACTTTCATTAAATTAAAGAGCAACGTTTCGAACTTCTAAGGTCATCTTCAGGTTAACCTTTCAACCGTGATAAACACTAATCAGATTTCACTACGAACACTCGACATAATAGTACAACACCCCCCGCTAGTACAGCGGTAAGTCTACGGATTTACAACGCTAAAATCAGGAGTTCGATTTCCCGCGGTGGGCTCAGCAGATAGCCCCATGTGGCTTTGCTATAAGAAAACACACACACACATAATAGTACAACAGAAGTACTGTAAACAAAACAAATGATCAGACTCATCACACTAACAGAAGTAAAAGGAGACACGAAACGTTATGAAAACAAAAGCACCAAGACAAGGCAATATTCAAAATACGTTATTTCAGAAACGCCCTCTGAAAACAGGATACATGTCAACCACTTGGAAGCAGACCGATGTTCTTATGTTTATAAAAGGAAGGTAAATCAGTGAATAACCCTGAAAAGTACAGGCCCGTAAGTATTACAAGAAAGTTTGTTTGTTTGCTTTCGAATTTCGTGCAAAGCTACACAAGGGCTATCTGCGCTGGCCGTCCTTAATTTTTCAGTGTAAGGCTAGAGGGAAAGTCCCGCCAACTCTTGGGCTACTCTTTACCAACGAATAGTGGGATTGACAGTTACATTATAACGCACCCACGGCTGAAAGGGCGAGCATATTTTGGTGCGACGGGAATTCGAACCCGCGACCTTCGGATTACGAGTCGAACGCCTTTAACCCACCTGGCCATGCCGGGCTGTTGCAAGAAAGTTAAGAAAACTACTTGAATAAAATGATTAAAAATAGACTCATAAATTACCTTGAAACTGAATGAGCACTTCCAGAAATACAAATGGTTACAGAAACACAAAACAAACAACAGATATTTTCATAAGATTAACATTAGAAATAATACAAAATAATACACACATAAGACCAGTAGTAGAATACGCCAGTTAAAAATGTACAGAACATACATAAGACCAGTAGCAGAATACGCGTGTTAAAATGCACAAAACATACATAAGAATAGACGTAGAATACGCCTCTATAACATGGATAAATGCATCAAAAGCACACATCAACAAACTAGAAAACCATGTTTCAACCAAAGCATACAGAGTTCTACTGTAAACAAATTCATTATTTCTACACAACTATTCAAACAGGCTGACACTATAAGACAGATATATAGAGAACTAACTTCAATATTATAGAAACGATATTAATAAGAATGAACTGATGAGGAGACTAAAGAGTTACATAATCCATATTGATTGTTTGTTTATTTTGAATTAAGCACAAAGCTATACAATGGCTATCTGTGCTGTGCTTACCACGGGTATCGAAACCCGGTTCCTTGCGGTACAGGTCCGCAGACATCCCGCTGAGCCACTGTGGAGAAATAATTGTTGAACCAAGTTCTAACTACCATTTCCCTCTGAACATCATAAATACGACACTTACATAACAAACAATGCTAGGCCAATACATTCCTACACACTAAAGTAACTCTATTTTAAAAGGGTTTTTAACGTAAACATAGGACTATGTTTGTGTATTTATGATTCGTAACTAGAACTGTATTATGAACACAGACTAATAGTGCGATCACACATAAGTGAAGCTCGTGAAAATATACGAGTTGATATTATCACGTGAACTGGACATTGCACGAACAGGGTAAGTTAATTAAACTGCGGACAACGGACAAACTTTAACACGCTGTAGGTAATGTGACTACAACGTAACCTGAGATTCAATTACTGTACGAACAAAATAACAATTCCTGAAAGAGAAGAAGAGGTCTAACTTAATGTGACTCTCCCTGGTCCAAGACATGGTTCGAATCCCGATGAAAATAAATGACAATTCATCATAACGTTTCATTTTACTTATTTTATCAGGAGTAGATAAATGTTTACTCCAAATAATACCCTGAAATGTTTAAATATTCAATCAGAAGTAGAATCTAAGTTAATGTTTATTGCAATGAGAGTGGTCAAAATGTTTTTATAATCATCTTATTTACATGTGCAAAAATATTTCTGAACTTAATAAATAATTTCCTGGACAAAAACCTAAACCCTTCCGTTTTGTTTCGGCCCAGCATGGCCAGGAAGTTTAGACACTTAACTCGTAGTCAGAGGGTCGGAGGTTCGAATCCCAGTCGCACCAAACATGCTCGACCTTTTAGCCGTGGAGGAGTTATAAAGTGCGGTTAATCTCACTATTCGTTGGTAAAAGAGTAGCCCAAGAGTTGGAGGTGGGTAGTGATGACTAGCTGTTTTCCCTCTTGTCTTACACTGCCAAATTAGGAACGGCTTACGCAGATAGCCCGCTTGTAGTTTTGCGCGAAATTCAAATCAAACCGTTTTGTTTCAATTGACTCAATTTCTCTGATATAGGAGGCAAAAAAATATGTTTTTTTTTCGATGTATTTCAAAGACATATCATTGAATATTTACTTTAATAATAAGTTTTAGTGACTGGTCTTTATTCCTCTCCTTGTGGTTACTGTTTCATAACTTGCTATCAATAAAATATAAAATCATTATTTTTTAACTTGGAAATAGTTGACAATAACTGCTCATGGTTGTAATATATACAGCGAAACCCATTGAAAATATTCCTATAAATATAGAAAAACGAATTTTCAGGTGAAAGAACAAAATTTTTTTTATATGTTCTAACTATTATTAGTTAGTTATCACCATTAGATTCCATCTAGGAACATAGGGCCGCAATCGCTTGCGGATTCTTCAACAAGTATTTAAGTGAGTAGGTTGTTAGCCCACTGCACCGAGCCGTCCCTAATTTAGCAGTGTAAGACTAGAGGGAAGGCAGCTAGTCATCACCACCCACCGCCAGCTCTTGGGCTACTCTTTTACCAACGAATAGTGGGATTGACCGTCACATATATAACGCCCATACGGCTGAGAGAGCGAGTATGTTTTGGCGCGACGCGGGCGCGCACCCGCGACCCTCGGATTACGAGTCGCACGCCTTACGCGCTTGGCCATGTCAGGCCTATGATCTAACTATACTTAGCACTAATTCAACCTGGTATTACAAAGTCTCAAAGTGTCCACTACTGTTATCTTTTTATGAATGACATTGAAGTCCTTATTATAACCACATTAAATACAGGGCGTCCGAAAAGTCTGGAACCATATACATTTTCTCATGATATTCTTGCAATTCGTAAGAAGTTTGAATTAACAGTGGGATTAACTCGACCTTCTCATGTTTTAAAAGAACGTAAATGTCCGAGATTATGAAAATTTCCAAATCACGTATGGTTCCAAACTTTACGGACATTCTGCACAACGTAAAAACTACTATTCCAGATTTATTGAGGATTTGCTATAATCTTTCCTGTTCACTTTTCAAGTTTTAATGATGTGTGAGTTTTCTCGATTCTACTTTTACGTATTTTTGTGTAACCATGGGTACGTTATAAACACGCGCTGTATGCTAGTTAAACCAATAAAGGTCGTTTTGTCCACAACGAAATTTAGGCTTCTTTTCTTATAGAATTGTCACTGAGTATGCCATGAAATTCCATCGATAAGTTTCATATGGATTACTAGTACGTCCATAAGAACGTATTATGTTTTATTGTAAAGAAAACACAAAAAATTGCCAAAAATAATACATTGAATTCACATATGTTTATATTGTAATAAGATATGTCAATATTACGAAATATTGAAAGTTATTTTTGACGTCGTAATTAGCGGATCATCTCAGCAGGTCTTTCAGTTAATTATTAGTAGGAACTTTCCTTATGACTTACGTTCATTGGTTCGTGTCAGTACAGTACTGGCATCATGAAATCACTAATGACTGTCTCGACTGTTTCTGTTTTCCCGTAAATACATCCAACGTTATGCAACCTATTGTCTGAAACGAAGCTCAATTGTTTTCTATTTACGGTAATTAAAAGTACAGGTTTTTTTTTTCTTTTGTCTCTCACACAAGTCATACAGCGGTATGTCTGTGGGATTATTGTGTTAAAAACCGTGTTTCAATATCCATAGTTACCAAAACACAGACAGCTCTTAGTGTGATTTTGCGCTTGACGACAAAGAAAGAAACGAAATTAAGATAAAATAATCTAAAAATTCCCAAATACATAAATCAGTAGAGGGCGTCTTGAGAGATTTTTTACTTTTTCGTGATCAGAAAATTTCACGACAGCAAAGTGACAAACGTAGATAAGTTCTTTTATCAAAATATTATATAAAATAATTATCTGTAATTTAAACTCGATGCTATTTGTGTAAAATACATTTTATTAGTGTGATAAAATAAATTATCTTCTTGCATTGGATATGAAATGTTCTTAAAGTTTAAACTAAACTCAAATAGCTCTATATTTTATAAGTATATATTATGCTTGAAGTATGCATTTGACTTACAAACCTCTACCAGAGAACCTCAATACAGAAGGTAAAGGATTATAACACTATAATATTTATACTGGTTGGGTATAAACGTTAAGGAATTTTTGTGGTTCACGTATAACAACAATAATTATTAACAAATGAAACATCAAATAAACCCTAAACTTTAACTTGTAGACATTTTATATAAAATAAAGATAATAAAATGTTGTTAAATTTGACGACATTCCATGACATGATAGTTTATTCGAAATACTTCAGAGAATTATTTTTATGTGTTGTCTAAAGTGCGCTTCAATAAAACTTTCTACATTGCGAAAGCGTAATATGTTGGCTTAAAAACTTTCGTGTCTAACTTAATTAGAAAACTTGTTACACATAACTATTCGCTTTAATTAATTTTCTTATATTCTTCACTTCAGTGAGACAAATTCTAAACTGAATTTCAATAATTCGAAAAGTTCTTATTCAGAGAATTCAAAGGCCCAGCATGGCGAGGTGGTTAAGGTGCTCAGCTCGTAATCTGAGGGTCGCGGGTTTGATTCCCTGTCGCACCAAACATGCTCGCCCTTTCAGCCGTGAGGACATTATAATGTGACGATCAATCCCATTATTCTTTGGTAAAAGAGCAGCCCAAAAGTTGGCGGTGGGCGGTGATGACTAGCCGCCTACTTTCTAGGCTTACACTGCTGAATTATGGACGGCTAGCACAGATGGCCCTCGTGTAGCTTTGCGTGAGATTCAAAAACAACAAAACAAGAAAAAAACAGAATAAAATATTGATGACTAGTCTTTACCCAAGGCGTGAACTCACCAGTTCTCAGTCTTCTCTCGTTTCTGTGAATATTATTGTTTCCCTGACTACGTTACGGATCGACTGTACTTGTCAGTGTTGTTAATCTGTTACAGCATTGTTAAATTTATACTTTGTCTCAGGGAACAGATAGACAGGAACAGTTTGTTTTCTATTTAAAGTGTACTGTTGAACACGTATAAACACGCATATCGTTACTGTTGAAACTATTCAAACCATAAAGTAAATGAAATCAAATAGAGCTTCTCAAATAAGCAGGGAATCGTGGAAAAATATATTTATAGGTTTCATTTCATCGATATCTTTGATGCCTCTAATAATAACAGGAAAAAAAGTGACAATTTTAGCAAAAGTTCTTAATTGAGTAATAAATGACACGATACTAAAACATTTTCTGAAACAGAAATTGAATCACGTAAACTATATATTTAGGACTGATGTAACATATAACTGTAGTATTGAAACATGCCCAACCTGGACCTCAAGAATGGAAATCTTATGCACGTTTGGCAAGTAGAAGGCGCTGTTCAAATACCAGTACTTGAGTCACCTGTAATAAATATAACCCATATCAGCATACAGTGATAGTACCCTACAGGCTCCGCATGACCAGGTGGTTAAGGCACTTGACTCGTAATCCGAGAGTCAATGGTTCGAAACCCCGTCGCACCAAACATCCTTGCCCCATCAGGTGTGAGGGCGTTATAATGTGAAGGTCAGTCCTACTATTCGTTGGTAAAAGAGTAGCCCAAGAGCTGGCGGTGGGTGGTGATGTCTAGCTGCCTTCCCTCTAGGCTTAAACTGCTAAATTAGGGACGGCTAGCGCAGATAGCCCTCGCGTAGTAGCTTTGCGCGGATTCAAAAGAAACAAATACGGTCCTCTTAAAGTAAACTAATAAACCAAAAAAGCTATATTTTACAAGCGAAACGCGCTTACCTAATATGATGTCTGAAACGTTATTTTCTCACTAAAGCTAGGGCAGGACGACCTCAGGATACTGCGTATTTTAAAAACATATTTACCCGACTTATCGGAGTACAGACTGTCAGAGTGAAAATTTGTAAAGTACTTATTACTAGAAGAATAGTGTAATAAACATTCGACAACAAGTTTTGTCATTCTGTTATATACAGGGTGTTCGGAAAGTCACTGTGCAGTTTTATAATCATATTTCATTCAGTCTATTTCAAGCCAGCAACTGATAGCGGTGTTTAGAAACAAAATAAGAAGGATCCAGGCCTGTATTGATGCCAACGGGGGTCACTTTCAACATTGTTTATAATTGTCATTCATACTTACCTCCTATATTCTATATTGAAACATGTCTGTTAATAAATACATATGTGCACAGTGACTTTCCGAACACCCTGTATAATGTTTAACTGTTTTTTGATATTCATGTTTCCTCTGAGTCCTTGAGAGGCCTAATTATCTTACTGTTTTTAAAGTTCATCAGTATGACTATTGAGTTAAATTGATAGAGTATTATGCTTTTGACAGTAAAACAGCAATTATGTTTTACCAGTCTTTTGTTTCTTTCCTAGCTAGACGAAGCTTCATAAAGTCCTTTCCTATTATCATAGTTTTGTAGCTATGCGTAATAAACATGATGCCTAGTTTTGTGGCTATGCGTGATAAATATGATGCCTAGTTTTGTGGCTATGCGTGATAAATATGATGCCTAGTTTTGTGGCTATGCGTAATAAACATGATGTCCTTCATCATTGAAAATATTTTTCAAATCTAGAATCATTCATAAGCTTTCATAAAATAAGCATAAGATGATCATTTACTTTTAGAAACTTTTGTAAAAAATGCATGTTTTAAATATTTAGGTGTAAAAATTGGCAGTCTCTTATATCGAACGAAATGTTTAACTTACTGTGTAGAGTGGACAACATCATGTCTATTTTATAGTGGAGAAAACACACAAATCTGTTTAAAAAAAACGCAGAGAAAACACTTATAATGCGAGTTAATGGCCCAAATGTCTTATTTCAATAAGTTTATTGTTTAAATGTTGCATTAAGCTTAAGATTCGTGGCTGAAACCCTGTAACACTAAAACTATTATCAATTTCCATCATCAGAACACTATCCATTTGTAATTGGTAATTTATTTTAAATTGCCTCCCAGTGACTCAGCGGTATGTATGCGGACTTACAACGTTAACAACCGGGTTTCGATACCGTGGTGGGCAGAGCACAGATAGCCCATTGGGTAGCTTTGTCCTCAATTCAAAACAACATTTATTTTACAAATTCACTAGCAGGTTGCCATCTAGTGTACATAATACAAACTACACAATATAAATTCGAATTAGCTTAACTATTATGCAGCTGAAAAGTATGCGAGGTTATGTTTGGCTTCACATAAACAATCATAAGATTTAACTCACAGAATCTTCTTTGTAAATGGATAATGAACATCTTTTGAAATCATTGACGTTACAATAAGTCTGAAGGTTCATAATCCTAAAACCTGTGTTTCAAAAGTCATGGTGGGCACAGATCTGGTATCCATTGTGTAACTTTGCGCTTAGCAACAAACACACTTCTCGTTGCAATAAATAATTTTTTAACTGTAAATATAATTTAATAAAACACAATGCGCTTTATAGTAAACAAAATAAACCGGCAAACATAACATTATGACGTAGTCATGAATTGTGATCCACATAGATATTTTAAATGCCAAAACAAAATTCTCTATTTATGTTTAATTACAAAAAAAATTGTGAACTTTATTTTTAACTATCCTCGTTAGAGGTCTCTATGACCATATTTTGTCTGTGGACTGTTTGTGCTGTTCACACCACGGGTATCGAAACCTGTTTTTTTTCAGTGCGATAAGTCTTTAATCTTAGCTCTCAACCACTAGGGGACGACAACTATGTTGTTAAGAGCTTTCTTCTGGTTATTTAGTCTTCATAATAACTCGAAGATGATACGAAATGTCACACGTGTTACTATATCTATACATGTCTATCTAAACTTGTTGTTATGGTAACACCAGACGTAATTAAATTATGTTATAAATAAAAGCGTTTTGATTTCAAAAGGGCATGAACAGGTCTACTGAAAGTTATATGTTTATATATTCTGGAAATAGTAGAGGTATTTCAAGATTTGTAGTTTTTGATGGTGAAACGAAAAAAATAAAAAGACGAAAACAATAATCCCATATTGATTTTGTTTTTTACATGTCGAAGAAGATATACTTTCTGTAACTTGTAGTTTTGAAAAAAATAACAACATTTTTGAATACTATTAACAAATCTTTACTTTGGTAACATAAATTTTTAATGGCTGTTTTATTAATGAAATTAAATGTTTATGTTGTGCACGCATTGAGCTGTTTCTTTAAGACTCCAAAACTCATATGACTGTCATTTCTTTCTCTCTTTATGGGGCCCGGCATGGCCAAGCGTGTTAAGGCGTGCGACTCGTAATCTGAGGGTCGCGGGTTCGCATCCCGGTCGCGCCAAACATGCTCACCCCTTCAGCCGTGGGGGCGTTATAATGTGACGATCAATCCCACTATTCGTTGGTAAAAGAGTAGCTCAAGAGTTGGCGGTGGGTGGTGATGACTAGCTGCCTTCCCTCTAGTCTTACACTGCTAAATTAGGGACGGCTAGCACAGATAGCCCTCTAGTAGCTTTGTGCGAAATTCCAAAACAAACAAACTCTCTTTATGTGTATATATATGTATATGCGCAATCAAAATTTTATGAGTATCCTATTATTTATAGTTTTAATTGCTAATTGCGCAAAGGAGTTAAATCTCGTGCTTTGTTAACAAAACTACGAGGTGGAAATCAATACGACGATATATTTACAAAAAAATAAAATTGATGAAACTCACATTTCTGCAGCAACCTGCTCGTGCGCTCATCGACCTTCACTTGACAAACGGCCAGCGCTGCTTCTCGAAACTGAGTTACCATGGGAACTACAAATAAGATAGTGCCTTACCTCTACACATTGACAAACAAGGCGGAGACGGTTGCTATGGTTACGGTGAGAGGAAAAATTAGAGATCAGCGTGCGGCAGTGCTGTCACGTTGCGCGAGGTATGATGCTTGGAGAGTAATCTTAGTATCTCCTTCAACTGGTCATGATTTGATGTGCAATATACACTGTTTACCTACGAATATATTGCGAAAAGAAAGTAGGAAAAACATAGTGTTGTTATTTTTGTTTCTCAGAAGTGTACTCCATAAAACGAGGATTTTTGTTTGCACGATACGGATAAAATTGTACATGAAACATTTAGGTTTAATTGAAAATTACTTCGTGTTAAAGGTTGTGATACTTCCATACTTATTTCTTAACTTATTCTTACTGCCATGAGCGTAATATTTAGCGAAGTTAATGCTCTCAACTAATTTAATTTTATATGACACACGAGCAAAACTTTTGTCAAAATTATAGCTGTTAATAACGTATGATTTATTGACACATGTTTGTTAATAGTACCAGATTAGTATAGTCTGTAATTCGTGGTTTAGTGTCAAGTACATATTTAAAAATATCTGATTGATACAATCTGTAACAAATGGGTTAATGTTATGTACATACAAAATCATTACAATAACGAGCCAGGAAGACCGAAAAGTGTGTATCAGGATATTATAACATTAATATCCTGATGCTACAGATTTCATCAGATAAGATAAACATTATTCCTGAAACATACTTCACACTGTGAGATAGACTGGAAAAAATAAATCTGCCATGTATTTTCTTACTATATAAGCTTTTATATTCTAGGTTTAGAAACTATGAATGAAAATAACATCGTAAACCTCCAATTTCACTCTGATACTACATTCATAATGGCTAATTTAAAGATAATTAGTATTCAACGCTAATCAACCTTATATTTTTACACAAACAATCACTTGGTTACATGTGGTGAGCCTCCCAGTTGCTCAGCGATGAATGTCAGACTTTCTAGGCCCGGCATGGCCAAGCGTGTTAAGGCGTGCGACTCGTAATCTGAGTGTCACGGGTTCGCATCCCGGTCGCGCCAAACATGCTCGCCCTTTCAGCCGTGGGGGCGTTATAATGTGCCGGTCAATCCCACTATTCGTTGGTAAAAGAGGAGCCCAAGAGTTGGCGGTGGGTGGTGATGATTAGCTGCCTTCCCTCTAGTCTTACACTGTTAAATTAGAGACGGCTAGCACAGATAGCCCTCGAGTAGTTTTCCTCGAAATTCAAAAACAAGCAAACAATAATATATTTGATTAAGAGTTTGTTTTTCTGCATATGCGTTTAATGTATCTTTCGAGCCTATTATTAGATAGTTTTTGTAATGTACTATTTATTGATTTTTGTTTATAATAATTTTCTGTTTTCGAATCTATACATCTGTGTGGGTGTGACATGATTAACATGGATAAATATAATGGACTAGATTAATAGACAATTTACCAACACACATTGTGTCAAATCAGTTACATAATAATAGCAACATTAAAAGTCTTTCGTTTTTCAGGAAACATTACATTACCCACACGAATATTAATATTTCAATACACATAATATTATATTGTCAACATGAACAATGGTTTACTTTCAGAATACGTAACATTATATTAGCGGCATATGTATTAATGCTTTAATTTCATTATACATAGCGCTATAACCAAAACAGCATTTATTATAATAATGTTTTCGTGTTCACGAGGATCATTTTGAGTCAAAAGAATGTATTATATATATGATAGTTGAATCGAAAAATAGGTTTATTTAGTTCAGCAAAGAGTGACCACAACATGTGTTAAAACAAAGACAAACCGAACTGTGTGAGTAATATAAAATATTGTTTGTTTGTTTTTGAATTTCGCGCAAAGCTACATGAGGACTATCTGCGTTAGCCGTCCCTAATTTAGCTATGTAAAACAAGAGGGCAGCTGATCATCACTACCCACTGCCAACTCTTGGGCTATTACTTGACCAACGAATAGTGGAATTGATCGTTACTTTATAACGCCCCCACGGCTGAAAGGACGAGCATGTTTGGTGCGCCAGCGATTCGAACCCGCGATCCTCGGATTACGACTTGAGTGCCTTAACCACCTGGCTATACCGGGCCCTAAGCGTAAGTAAAAAACATGATTTTCTGGCTAAGTCTCTGATGAGACGTTTCTACTGGTTATCTGTGGTCCAATGACAGTTTTGTTTATATTTTGTTATTCACGTTAGCTATCAGCACTTAAACTCATAGTAGCAAACTCGTATCATTTAGACTCCTTTCACTAATAAACTTAATTATGAACGTATTTGACTAGTTGGTCAAAGAAGTGATCTGTGATTATAATACGACTACATGTGGTCTGTGATGATAATACGTCTACGTGTGGTCTGTGATTATAATACGTCTACGTGTGGTCTGTGATTATAATACGTCTACGTGTGGTCTGTGATTATAATACGTCAACGTGTGGTCTGTGATTATAATACGTCAACGTGTGGTCTGTGATTATAATACGTCAACGTGTGGTCTGTGATTATAATACGTCAACGTGTGGTCTGTTATTATAATACGTCTACATGTGGTCTGTGATTATAATACGTCTACAGTGAATTCCTGTTGCCACCGCTATGAAGCCTCATTGAAAAGTGAGGGAAGTCTTCCCTCTTATTAACTGTTTTGTTGTGTCATAACTACATTGTGCACTTATGGAGATAAATAAATTGCGTAACACCTTATATAGTAAATATTTATCCCGGTGATCAGAGAGTTCTACAGTTATGTTTATGAGAAAGGGATGGAGAATTATAATAATATCGCACATGGTGAACGTAAAACATCTTATAATGAACAAATTGTAGAAAAAACATTAATAATATTCCATGTAATATAAACATTATGTTTTAGCCTTTCAATTACTGCCAAAACAGTTCTAAATCTGAGGTAAAATTTAAACGATTTAAACATTGTTTATTAACAGCATATTATAATATTTAGTTTTGCTGTAGTACATGGTTGAAAGCTTAACAGCCTAATAATAATAATAAGCTGATAATATAAATGATGTACTTGATTTGACACAGACGTTTTGATTAGATTGTATATGTGCATCATCACGGCTTCCTGAAACAGGCTGTTTTCAAATTAACCAAATATTGTGTATCAAAAGTGTGTTATGAATGCCGTATGTTGTGACCGGCACTCGTAACGTTTTCGAAATAAAACAAATAGTTTTGAAATATTTTGGTTATCGCCCCCGGCTAGTACAGCGGTATGTCTCCAGATTTACAACGCTAAAATTAGGGGTTCGATTCCCCTCGGTGGGCTGATGTGGCTTTGCTCTAAGCAAAACAAACACAAACAATTTTGGTTATTAATTGAAATTTTGTGTGCAAACGTAGTGACGTAAGAATAGAAACACATCTGAGAAGGACATTAGTTGAATTATTCAAACATTAGCCAGTCACTGTAGAAGGAAATTGGTCTATAGTTACTGTAACGGCTACTGAGTGGACTTCTTTTTTTCACAGTAATAATATTGTAATTCTGTTCTTCTGTTTCCACTAGTAATTGAACGTGTATTTTCCTATCCGAGTGTCTTGCAACGCAACGTCACTATTTCGGTGGTTAATCATTTATTAAAGACATTGACGTAGAACACGGTGCAAAGAAGTAAAAATAAACGCAAATTGATATAAAAAAATATTACGTGTTGGTTGGTATAACATATCTCAGTAAATAATAAGTTATTTAATATTTATTAAGCCGTATCTAGTTTATGAAGCTACTCGAAAAACATTAGCATCTTTTCTTATTTAGCAACACCAAAGTAAAGCTTTATTTTGAATACATAAACTGGTATTTCTTTTTTCTGAAGTTGTGTATAAATATCCAGTAGATACTTCTGTGTTTCGTCTAAGCACACTCAGGAGCTCGAGTACTGAATGAAAGGTCTAGTGGACAGTGATTTCCGCGATACAAGATACTGATCTGAAATGCCATTTTCACACATTTCTCACTTGAAATCAGTTGAAAGGAATGTGATAAAATCGCAGCATTCCTACAACTGTTAGTGGACCCTGTATGGCAAACTAGTTAGGGCGTTCTACTCGCAATCTGAGGGTCGCAGACTCGAATTCCCGTCACACAAATATGCTCGTCCTTTCAGCCGTGGGGGCATTATAATGTAACAGTCATTTTTACTATTCGTTGGTAAAAGACTAGCCAAAGAGTTGGCGGTGGGTGGTGATGAGCTGCTTTCCCTCTAGTCTTCCACTCCTGATTTAGATCTACGCAATGATTCAACAATTTTCAACTTTCAAACGCTAAACTTTAGAAATATATTTCACCTTATATATTAAACTATTGTATTTGCTTTCTGGAAACATACTGTATCATCGTTATGTCTTTCGAAATACTCTTGTTGCTTGCTGTAGAATAGGGTTTGTACATAAATATTTCTCTCGTAGTGTTACCATGACTGTTGGGAATTCTATGGGCACGTGTACTGTAATGTACCAATCACGTCCATTCTCTTATTATTTACGAATTACCTCCTTCTGAGCGAAACAGACTGTATAGTCTAGAGCAAAGCTTGTTTGGTTTAGCCCTTTGAGAAATTGTCTTATTTCTATATACAGTTCCAAAAACTATTAAGGTAAGACGAGTATGTCTCTCAAGAGAAAATAGAGTCTGGTTAGGGAATAGGTAAAAATATTTCGATAATTGGGAGAGCGTTGTCAGGTTTCTAATGATTCGGTTCAGAACATCGACGTTTACTGAAGAGCATAACGTTAGAGCTACAGTTCTGGGAATCGATTTTTTTTACGTCTTTGTTAATAATGTATTGTATTGTTTATTATAAAACATAAGATAACCTACAGAATAAATCACCAAGTATCATAGAACGAAACATCAACTTTTAGAAAAAAGGTATTTTGAATGTAAGGTAAAACATATAAACTTCCGTAAGTCTACGGATTTACAACGCTAAAATCAGGGGTTCGATCCCATTCGGGGGCTCAGCAGATAGCCTAATGTGGCTTTGCTGTAAAGAAAACACAAGACATAACCCCCTAGTGGCAAAATAGTATGTCTGTGACCTTATACCACAAGAAACCAGGTTTCGATAACCGTGGTGGGCAAAGCACAGACAACCCATTGTGTAGCTTTGTGCCTAACACAAAACAATTTTAACTTAATTTAGAACCACGTACCTACTTAGAAATCAATGAATATAGATAATTTAGGTAACTTTATTTACATGAAACATTAGAATGCATTGTTTTATTAGCTGGGTTACAAAGAACGATTGAAATTGACAAGTTGTCAGTGTCTCCGAAAATAACATGTTTTCGCAGCTTCCTGATAAACTGTTGTAAAGCACTATATTATGTATTCAGTGTGGTTGTGAGGTAAAATCTAAAAGAATACATTTTTATCAACCCTCATACTTAATGGTAAACAGCAATTTGCTTTCTATTCTCTCTGTCGAATAAAATTATTTTTCATCTATTCAAAGCTGTGAATGTTTGTTTTGAATTTCGCGCAAAGCTACTCCAGGGCTATCTGTGCTAGCCATCCCTAATTTAGCAGTGGGAAGGCAGCTAGTCATCACCATTTACCGCCAACTCTTGGGCTACTCTTTTACCAACGAATAGTGGGATTGACCGAACGTTATAATGCCCCCACGGCTGAAAGGGCGAGCATGTTTGGCGCGACGGGGATGCGAACCCGCGACCCTCAGATTACGAGTCGCACGCCTTAACACGCTTGGCCCTGAGTTATGAATGTATATAAACTAATTTTTTATTACGTTTCGAGTTTATTATCAAGTAAATTAATTGAGGTAAAAAATAATTTAAGGTGGTTTCCGATTAAACTGAAATTTGATTAAAAAGATAAAGATATAAACATTTTGAAGAGTGATTGACAGCGTTAATCTGTTCAGTGTAACAGGTTTAGAAGATTGTACCCTACTGCCATCTGTTGACGAACATTTTATTTAAATCTTCATTGTTCAAAACAGCGTCTCAATTGTCTGTGACAATTATTTTTGTCTCATATGGAATGTGGTTTTTAATATATAATCAATTTAAATATAAGTTGTTTGGCAATTACCCTCTATTTGTAATAGTAAAACAATTTCAAAGAAAATTCAGAGTTTTCTTTTTAGTTATCACAGGGCCCGGCATGGCCAAGCGTGTTTAGGCGAATTACTTCCTTCTGTTTTAACAGAAACATTCACTAAAACTTTGATTGCTGTTAACAATCTAGGATAAACTTTTAAATGTATTTAATTAGGAAAAAAAGAAATAAATGAAAATTTTTACGGCTAAACGAAGTTATAATAATTAATTAATAAACGCTTATTTGGCTTATTTGAAGGAAATACTGAGAAAATGTATATTTTTTGAAATAAAAAGAAAGGTTCATGGGAAAAAAAATAAATATAATTTTTTTTATTTCCTACCAATAAAACTACAATTTTACTGGATACAGTAATATAAGTGAAGAAAATGCTAACTCTTTAACTTGTTTGAATTTCGGGCAAAGCTACACGAGGGATATCTGCGCTAGCCGTCCCTAGTTTAGCAGTATGAGACTAGAGGGAAGGCAGCTTGTCATCACCACCTACCGCCAACCCTTGGGCTACTCTTTCACCAACGAATAGTGGGATTGACCGTCACATTATAACGCCTCCACGTCTGAAAAGGCGAGCATGTTTGGTGCGACGGGAATTCGAACCCGCAATCCCCGGATTACTAGTCGAACGCCTTTACCCACCTGGCCATGCCGGGCCCTACTATTTCAATAATATCTAACCCAGAGAGATAATCCAAAAATATTTTATTGTGATTATTTATTAGATTAAATGGTTGATATTAAGTAAGTGTTTTAATTATTTTACGCATGCATGTAGAGATACTATGTTCAAGCTAGAAAGTTGATATATAAGTTGAATAATAAAAAAAGAAAGGTTTATTCGTTTTAACGTATAGAATTATGTTTGTCGTAAGGATCGAACCTAGTATTTTAACGTTACAAAATGTACAGCTCCTCTACTGTTCAACTATCTGAGGTATAAATGTATATATAAAATGTTTACTCATTTAAATCATTTTGTCAGTTCAACCACATAAAATCATTCTATATCTTGAAAGCATACAAATAAAATTTTTTAATGCAAATTATTTTTTCTTCTAATTCTCAGAACAGCAGATATGAGTACAAAATATAACACTGTTTTTTAATATATACTCTTCAAAACAAGAAACGCAAAGGGATATTTTTGTTATTTTAAAGAGAAATATGTGTAATAACGTTACAAGCTCAGAGTATGTGATGTTACACATGTTAAGGCACTGATTGTCAGACCAGAATGACAATAAATGTTGTCCACTTTGAAAACGGAGGAAAACATCGGATTTTTCGCCAAAACGCATGCGTGTCCAATAAATTTGTTTGAGAGATCTGCATGTTCTGCAAGTGCAACATGTGCAATATTCCTATAAAAGTGACGGGTTCTCGGTTTCCATAGATCAGTGTTAAGCCACCGACACGCAATACAGTTACGCCAAGACTGACTGAAGCACAACGCAACAACGCCATTGGTCGCTTGGAAGCAGGCGAATCTCGATCAGATGTTGCCAGAGCTGTGAATGTCCACCCAAGCACCATCACAAGGCTATGGAATCGTCACCAACAACACGGATCAACTCGTGACCGTCCACGATCTGGCAGACCTCGTGTGACCACGCCAGCACAAGATCGCAACATCCGGTTACGTTACCTTCGGGATAGGACCACCACTGCGACGTCTACTGCCTCAACCATACCAGGGATGCGTAGGATTTTCGATCAGACCGTACGCAACCGTCGACGAGATTCTTAGGCCCCATGTGCAGCCCATCATGGTGAACGTCAACCACGTTTTTCAACATGACAACGCTCGTCCTCACACAGCCCCACTCACCACTGTCTTCTTGATACACCACAACATCAACGTTCTTCCCTGGCCCTCCATATCACAAGATATAAACCCCATCGAACATCTTTGGGACGAGTTGGACCGACGTCTGCGACGGCGACAACCTCAACCGCAGACTCTACCTCAGCTTGCAGCAGCTTTTGCAGGCTGAGTGGACAGCCATTCCACAGGATGTGATTCGTCATCTCATCGCTTCCTTGGGCAGGAGATGCCAAGCAGTTATTTGTGCTCACGGGGGACATACTCGTTATTGACATTGAGTGACGTTAAACTTCAACTAGTGAGCGTGGACTTCGCCTTTGCAGACTTTGGATGTTCAGCAGTGAATGTGCAAAGTTTCACACATGTCATACAGAACTACCCGGAATAAACTTGTTAACAATTTGTTTCATATTTTGCCTTTTGCGTTTCTTTTTTTGAAGAGTATATTATTTTTCTAGATTTCACTTCTTCATAGTTTTCCAAATAATTGTTTTATCGCTATTCTATTTTCATATTTAAAAATTGATTGTATGTGTGTTTTCTTGTGTCAAAGCCACATCGGCCTTTCTGCTGAGCCCACCAAGGGGGAATCGAACCCCCTGATTTTAGCCTTGCAAGCCCGTAGACGTACCGCTGGACTAGCAGGGGTCAACTTAATTCTCTGAAAATTCAAGTGTTTTTTTTCTATTACAGGTGATGTCAGTCTCTCGTACAGTTTATTCGTATCATGTGTCGTGTTGTGACGTCAGTTTTTAACTTGTGAAGGGACCGAAGAAAAGATCACTGACTGCATAATTAACAAAAGTATTAATACGATATGTCAGTGAATTAAAATCAATCTAATATTGAGAAGTTTTTCCTTATGCTGTTCTTGCATATTAACCCTTAAAGAAAGTTAAAAACAAAATAAAGAACCATTTTTATTTTACAGACAATCATCTTATCTTATCTGAACTTATGTAAAGTGGTGGCCTCCAATACTGTAGATAACAACTTATTCTATAAACTGATTAGACGGTTATAAAATAGATTTGCCATAATTGGAGCTACGTTTGGATTACCTAAGCCTTACATTCTCATCTTATTACCTTCAAAATGCAGCACGAAGAACTCTGAAGCTATTGTGTATTGTTGAATATCTGGTGCTGTTGGAATCCCCAAACCTCAAACTAAAATATATCAGCTCATTCGGTCCTTTTATAGAATTCTGCTAATACAGCACCTATTAACCCATTCTAATAAATCATTAACCGTTTTTTATAGGTAGGGAAACTGAAGCTTGACACATTATTCCAAGTGTGAGCTAACTAGTGATTAGTATAAAGAGATGATTGTCTATTTTGACTTGTAATATGTACAAAACCACCATCTAATTTTATCCGCTTACCACTAGGAACAAAACACTGTTTTCATCATTTAAATGGCATATCCACCATTATCCGAAGATCATTGTCTTCAATCATGGTAGCGAATGAGCTTCCATTTATATTAAATGTGTAAAGAAATACATTTACCAAAAGTAAGTCCATTTGTCAGATATTTCTCTAACTTATAAACTGTTCAAAGGAATTCTATAAAACCTCAGCTTCCTCAGTTAATCTATAAATATCTACGAATTTAATACCTTTGGCAAACTTTGCTAATTTACTAATTATGTCCTCATTAATACTATTAATGTAGATAAGAACATTTAAATGATCAGACAAAATGAACCTAAAGTATCCTTATATTAACAAGACTCCCCTTCGACTAGAATATCCATTAATAACAACAACCATTTGTTTTTCCGGATTCCCCCTCCAAACCACTCTTTCTTCCAACCCTAACTGATGTGACTTGTCTAGCTCATTTTTTTCACACATTATCAGACAATTTAAAATCTAAGTACATCATATATATACACACCATTTCCATCATTTAGATAAAAAGTAACATCTCCGAAAAGAAAGACCAATGAATCAAGGTTTCCTTTTGGTGAATCCATGTTAGTTTTTCGTTTATGATCTTAAACGAAAACGCTTCTTTTATCAAAAAGTGTGTTTTTTGTTACAGAAATAAAAGTAACTGAGCTATAAGTTCTGAGAGAACTCTTACTACTCACTTTATAAATTGGAGTAATATTGGCAACTCTCTGCTCACTCTGTTCTGACATATCAAAATGTGAAAGAAAACCGGTAGTACATCTGACGTTTCATCTATTTTATAGTTATGACGAAATCTTGTCTAGATTTCCTGCTTCGTCTGTATATTTATTCTGCCAGCGTTTCTACTTATCACCAAGGGATCAGTATGGACATAATTCAGGTCAGAATGAGTCAGGGGTCGAACCTTGTCTCATAAAGAAACACAAGAACAAAAAGCATTGAAAAGTTCAGCTAACTTATGGTGTTGAACAAAACTTTGGCCGTCATATTACTTTATGGATCTAATCAAAGATTTAACATTTTGTATATGTTTAAGTGTGCTTAAAAATCCTTGTTCTTAACTTGAATATTATCAGCCAGCTATATATCATAAGACTTTTTGGATTCTCTAATTTGTTTTTAACCAAATCACTCGGCTTTCTATATTTCTATAAATCTTTCTATCTTTGTGTACTTAAACTTCTTACGCTTATAAGTGTTTCCCTTATTTCTTGAGTAACTCGATTATGTTTCATATTGTTTGTTACATGTGTTTCACTCTTTCCAAGAAACTGCCAACTTGGAACTTAATTAGCTGTTTTTGATAAATTCCTACATATGTCTCACATTATCTTTTACTCCGTTATCCGACGTCACTAACATCAAATGTTTTTGATCTCAAAATTGGCTGAAGGTACTAATTAACATTTACTTTATTTAATATAAACACGCAATAAAATTTTGGAACATGATAATAAATTATCGCTTTTCCCCAAATATTTCCCTAACTCAACTTTTACGACCATATTATCATTGGCGGTGGGCCCGGCATGGACAAAAGTGTTAAGGCGTTCGACTCGTAATCCGAGGATCTCGGGTTTGAATCCCGGTCGTACCAAACATGCTCGCCTTTTCAGCCGTGGGGGCTTTATAATGTGACGGTCAATTCCATTATTCGTTGGTAAAAGAGTAGCCCAAGAGTTGGCGGTGGGCGGTGATGACTAGCTACCTTCCCTCTAGTCTTACACTGCTAAATTAGGAACGGCTAGCGCAGACAGCCCTCGAGTAGCTTTGCGCGATATTGAAAAAAAAAAAAATCATTGGTGGTTAACGATAAATTCAAAACTGCATGATTCCTTATTGGCTCTCTGACAGTTTTTTATACAAAATCGTCCTGAATTGCTTCAAGAAATCTTCCTTTTCTCACTATTTTATTCCATGCAATCCAAATGTCGAAAATTAAATAATCTCTAATTATTGCACCAGTATTCTTACTAGCAACAACTCTATTCTCGTTATACAATCTGTCATTGACCACATATGTCAGTTACTAAGGGTTTTGTACTCCTGTAACCCACATAGATTCAATCTACTGATTCAAAATTTTTTCTCCTGTCTCAGTAGGCCGTATTTCATCCATTATATAAAAATTATTTTTGCCATAATTTTAAAGTAATCCATATTATCAATATTCCACAACCACATTTCGGTAGTATTTTAGACAGCAATTTTCCATTTTATATGTATCATATATATTTCTGAACTCATCCATTTTATAACTAAACCCCCTGAAATTGGAAATGAAACTAATTATTAAATGTATTCATTAATATCATAAGTGAATCATTCAAATCCACAGTCAGAACTACTCTAGCTATAAAAACAAATTTATTTTGTTCAATTTATTGATCTCTTTCATCACCTTACAAGTGTAGCTGAGGCTTAAAGTATTTTTTAAACTAGCATCTTACCTATTTAAACGGGCCTCCCCTCTAACATGTAACACCTTAACCCCAATTCCCATTGAAACAATCCCATGTTTCTAACCAGTTTACCTCTTGTTCTAAATATATCCCTGCTAATATTTAAGTCATATATTCTACTAAGTAATTCTAGGCGGTAAATTTTACTGAATTACAATACTAAATCCGCGATGGGCGCGGAAAATGGTCCAATTTGACTTTGCTCTTAAATAAACAGAACACAGACCTGCAAGGTACTTCAGCCGTTTAACTAACCAGATAATGTACTTAATGAGTGTCACACGTCTATTTCTAAATTTTTGATGGAGTCCTTTATGCTTATTAACTAAATCTTTGACATATATTTTCTAGCATACTTTGTCTCAATGTGCAACAATATGGATAAATAAATATCCTTGAAACAGCGAATCTTTTCACTGAGTATTTTAACTAACTGTTAAGCAAATTGTAGTCCTACATAAATCATTTTTAGGGGTAAGTGGCTTTTTAATTTTATTTAAGGTTTTGTTTGTTTCACGTTTGCTTGTTTATTTTGAATCTCGCGCAAAGCTACACGAGACCTATCAACACTAGCCGTCCCTAAATTTGCAGTGTAAGACAAGAGGGTTTGGTTTCTTTCAATCAAGCACAAAGCTACACAATGGGCTATATGTGCACTGCTTACCACGGGTATCGAAATCCGGTTTTAGCAGTGTGAGTCCTAAGATATACCGCTTTGCCATTGGGGCAAAGACAAGAGAGGGAGGTAGCTAGTCATCATCATCCACCACCAACTCTTGAGGTTACGCTACAACGCCCCACGGCTGAAAAGGGGCGAGCATATTTGGTGTGACAATACATGCCAGGCTATTTGCTTCATGAAAAACTAAACAATAGATATGTGTAATACGTTCTCCACGAATAAATGAGTCCCACGTTTTATTGTATTTAGGTACCATTACTGCTGACCCATCAAGGGACAAAGTTCTTAGAAAAATACATAACTTTGTAATTAAGGTGTAAAGTATTTTTATAACACAACCAGATTCTTTCGAAAATAAAAGTACATGCTCGAATATCTCAAACTGAGTTCTGTTGATAAATATATATGTTAGATCTATTTTTGCTGTCTGATATATTTTGCAGAATTTTTAAATAACTTCTCTTGTTGTAATCAAAACAAGACATTCCAAAATAAAGTCAAGTTCCAAATAAGTATGACCTGATTAACATTTTAACAATATCTGGTGAACACTAGCTGAGAGTCCTCTAATGGCTCAGCGATAAGTCAATGGACTTGTACAACTAAAATTCTGGTTTCAATACCCGTGGTGGCTAACAGCACAAATAATCCATTGTGTATCTTTGTTTTTAGTAACAAACAGTCACACTGGTTCACTGAAATGCTCTTTTTATATATGCTTAGACAATCTGTGTCATGTTCCAAGCACTTCTGAAACACTAAACACTTTGTATTACCTTAACTACTGTTACACCATTACTTTTCAAAAATATATCGATGACATTTATACGTAAGTAAAACAGGGTTCAAAGAACTTCTTTTAGAAATTCGCGTAAAGCAGAACGAGGACTATCTGTGGTAGCCGTCCCTAATTTAGCAGTGTAAGACTAGAGGGAAGGCGGCTAGTCATCACCAATCACCACCAACTCTTGGGCTACTCTTTTACCAACGAAAAGTGTAATTGACAGCCACAGTATAACGCTTCGACGGCTGAAAGAGCGAGCATGTTTGGCGCGACGGGGATTCGAACCCAGTCATGCTTGTTTTCGTTCATTTTCTGATTGTTTCACACTACTAACAATAGAATGTTTATAAACTTAAACAAGTAAGTCTTTCTTTGCTGTTTATTTTCAAGAAGGAAAGTGTGCTTACGGAAGTTAAGTGCTCCAAATATATTTATGAACATTTTAAATATGTGTTAATAAAACTGAAATCGAAACCGTTATAACTCGAGCGCTTTTGAAGGGAGACTTTTTTTCTTCAGGGGAAATATATTTTAATTATTTCTCATTTTTAGAATATCCCATAAAAGAATTATCCGAGAAATCAGGGAACAGATTTTCCTCTATGGACACAGCAAGGTAGTTCGATATGACTTCGCTGTAAAAAGTTCACAGAAAAAAAACACTCCTACGAGCCAGAAAAGAATTATGTTTGTGCTGCCATCTATTACAGCAAATATTAAATTTAACGTTTTATCAATTTTTATTAGCTTAAGAGATTTTCAACTCAATTTTTTAAAATAAAATTACTTCTAATAGAACAAAGAATAGAGTGGAATGTTAGATACACGCACAATAATTTAAAATCCTAAATTAGCTGAAACGAGAAATAAAACAGAAATATATAATCTTACAAAATATATATTTGCGATGACTTTTGCCCGGCATGGTAAAGCGTGTTAAGGCGTGCGATACGTAATCCCACTATTCGTTGGTAAAGGAGTAGCCCAAAAGTTGGCGGTGGTGGGTGATGACTAGCTTCCTTCCCTCTAGTCTTACAATCCTAAATTAGGAACGGCTTGCACAGATAGCCCTCTAGTGGCTTTGTGAGAAATTAAAAAAAAACAAACATCGATAACTATTTAGAAATTTTATCCCTTTTATAATGACTGAAAAATATATTTATCTTTAATTACTTTTTTGGTATTTTGTTTCATTTGATTTGACAATGTAAGCAAATGCGAATGTTCTATATTTGACATGAACAAAATATTCTAATTGGAGTTGATTATATTATTAGTATATATATGAAGATATATTATATATTTAATTTGTTATTTTTTT
>NC_134834.1:96059563-96149575 GCF_004210375.1 Tachypleus tridentatus
AAACTACATGAGGGTTATCTGCGCTAGTCGTCCCTAATTCAGCAGTGTAATACTAGAAAAAAAGTTGCTAGTCATCACCACTCACTGCTAACTCTTGGGCTAATATTTTTGCTAACGAATTGTGGGATTGATCGTCACATAATAACGCCCCCACGGCTGAGAGGACGGGCGTGTTTGGTGGGACGGAAATTGGAACCTTTCGACCCTTAGAATACGAGTCGAGTGTCTTAACCACGTGGCCATGCCGTGCAAAGATTTTCACTGTTATAATCCTGACCTGGATTCCCCGAAGTGAACATAATGGACAGATCCATGTGCTTTGTTTCTAAACCAAGCAACAAATCCTAATTAAGATCAAATCCTACTTCAAAGTATGTGATATTCTAAAACAGCTAATTTTTTTTCCAAGTGTTTTGATAGTTGATAACTTGCCAAAGCACCCCGACAACTTGAACACTGTAATGGATTATATATCTTTCAAATGCTAGGTTTATGCAAAATAATATTTGATTTTAATCAATATAGAAAGTGTTTTTGAAATGTTATGAGTTGGGCTTGCCAGAGATCTCTAGATTTCGGAGCAGGTAAACCTGATTCGAATATTTGAGGTACTGCAAACAATTCCCAAGCTTTAAACTATTGGTATGTCATAAGAGTAAGGCGCTACTTGACCTAATGCCTTTCCTGGGGTCAGTTGTTCAAAACTAGCAAAACGGGAAAATAAATGCTGAAGACTTGCTATAAATAACACATAATTGCGTTTTGCATTATAACAAGAATAAGATAAAGTATTAAATAAAGTAAGAGTTCTATGATCCATAAATTACAGAAATGTAAGATAAGACAGTGTGGAGCCCTCATTTGATGGTGGTCTAGAAATATTCAGTGTTAATTGAGGTAATGTTTACTCAGAATCTAAAAGTAAACAGCAGGATAGTAGATGTTTAAATTGCAATTTAAAATGTCGTATGACCTGAACTGCAAACAGAAATACTTTGAGAAATTAAAACTGCTCTTAGAAGTTTAAGAGGATTACTGGGAAATAAAGCTGTTAGATTGGAAAACTGAAACCAACTAATAAGATGGTATCCTGAAAATGAGTCTTGGAGTACATCTAAGGATTCTAAGCGAAGGAGATAAAAAGAGCTAACCATATATTTAAAAAATATAGCTGAAATTCAGAAATTAATTTTAGTGGAAAATACGCCATCCGTCTCAAGTGAGATAAGTATTTTATTTTCATGTTTTAGTGGATTAATTGACGAAATATATTTATCAATATTGTTTTTAAAGTTGGTAATGTTCTATCAGATCTGTTAAAGAAAGATGGAAGTCTCTTCAGGTGTCATGTTGCCTTCTCTCTGTCTGAAGATCAAATAGAGAAGATCTCTGCCTGAAGTCTAGAGATCACTTATCTAGTTTTTTGTTTAGCTGATTATATATGTATATAGTGTCATTCAGATAAACTAACAATTAGTACTGTTTTATATGAGTAAACAGATATTACCCTGATGTTTATAAACCAGAATGTAATGTTTCTAGTTTCTATCTTGTTTTAAAGCCCTAGTGGCACAGCATATGATTGCGAACCTATATTTCTAGAAATCGGGTTTTGATACTCGTGGTGGGCAGCACACAGATAGCCCATTGTGTAGCTTTGTGCTTAAATCCAAAGAATCAGCCACGTAAAACTTGCTTTAGGTATTGGTGCAGAAGTGTGCTACATTTTTGATCTTGTAAAATATTTGTTGTTTCTAAAGAGTTGATTACATTGTTTATTTTGTAACATCACTTCTAAATTAATTGTTTGTATTGACATAAAAGATTATTTATAAATTTTATAATTATAATTAATTGATCGCCGAGTTTAAGTATCGTTGAAGTTTTAACATTATACGAGTCTGGCATGTCAGCCTGCAAGTTTTGGGTTACAGAATACCCTTACCACTTTATCCGGGTGACGGTCAGTCTCGTCGATAAAGTATTCCAAGTATCTTAGGTAGGTGACGTTGGTTAGCTGCATTTTCTCTAGTCCAGTGGTAAGCAAGTTGTAGGAGCAAACACATTATGTACTGAAGTACAAATCTGAAAAGGCCTGGTACGGTTTGATGTTTACGGTCGCTTGACCATTAATCTGAGGGTTGCAAGTTCGTATCCACATCACCGACCACCGTTATTCCAGTGGGTTACTCATCCCCAATGTGATAAAGCTTGGTTTATAAATTACTTTGAGATGTTCATCCATGTATTATTTGAATTGCTATCTGGTTTTAAGTAACTGAGTTTAATATATTGTTTGCAATTCTGCTGATAGACCATATGTTTTCATTATTCTCATTTATACTCGATTAGCTCTCTTCAACTGAGTTGATTTAGTTTATATGTTTTTATGATATTTTAATTATATAGCTCACACAATAGCAGATATATAAATACGTGTAAAACACATGAGTGTGGAGTGTCTTGAAGATAAACATATTACAATTTCGAGTTATCGGTTTCGAGCGTTTTCAGTTCGAAGACATTCAAAGGATTTTATTGAAAATATCATAAATTTATCTTATTATTATAATGAACTTAAGGTTTTCTTTACCACACATTCACCAGTCAGATTCATAAAGGTCCATGATCCAGAAAGGACAATGTTTATTAATTTACTACTTAGATTTAGTAAAAACAATATTTATTCATTCACCAGTCAGAATCAGTAGGGTCCATATCTCTTACCTTTTACAGTTGAAGTAAAGATCATATATATATATATGTTTATTTTTTGTGCAAAGCTACTCGAGGGCTATTTGCTTTAGGCCCGGCATGGCCAAGCGTGTTAAGGAGTGCGACTCGTAATCTGAGGGTCGCGGGTTCGCATCCCCGTCGCAGCAAAAATGCTCGCCCTTTCAGCTGTGTGGGCGCTATAACGTTATGGTCAATCCCACAATTCGTTGGTAAAAGAATAGCCCAAGAGTTGGCGGTGGGTGGTGATGACTGGTTACCTTCCCTCTAGTCTTACACTGCTAAATTAGGGACGGCTAGCGCAGATAGCCCTCGAGTAGCTATGGGCGAAATTCAAAAAACAAAAACAAACGTGCGACAAAGTTACATGAAACGATTTTAACAATTGTTTGAGAACGTAATTCAATTTACTTTCTCTTCAGTTATAGTAATATGTTTGACGTTTTTATTCACTTCATTTTAAAAGGAGATTAATATATAACTGTTTATTACCATCATCATCGTGTGTACACTGATGAAAGGATAGTTTAACTATTATATTAAAGATCATTAAATCCACTGGTTTAAAGTAATCGCTCTTAACTTTATTCTTATAAAAACACTTTATTACATCAGAGACATAATTCTTTTATCCTGAAGTAATAAAATATGTAATATAGATTATTATTAAAACCATTGGTGCATCGACTTGTCATAGCTGTTGCACGCTTTGCTTTATTTCGTTATATAAAAAATACAGTACAACTGAAAGATATTGGAAAAATAAAAAGGCCTCTTTACTGGCTGTTTACATTCCAGAAACATAATATATTAATTTTATATATGATATTTCATAGCTATGGAAATACGAAACGTGTCACTGTATGGTATTTTTAAAATTTATATTTCAGGTGTTTATAGTTTCTAACGTTCCTCTTTCACTCTTCACTAAATATTTATTTTACCAAACTGTAAATTCACTATTTACTATTATCAGGATGTAATATAAACATTTTTTTTCCCTATGAAAATTAGCCGTTTAGTGAAACAACAGTGTATTTTTGGACTGACTACGCTAGAAACTGGCACAGTCCATTGTGTACTTTTGTGTTTAACTTGGAATAAACAAAACTAATTTTAAGAAAAGCAATTTTTTTTAGTGATAGTGTTTGTTTATAGATAGTCACAAAACTACACAATGAGTTATCTCTTCCCAACACGAGTTTCGAAACACTGTTTCTGGTGTTGTAGGTCCACAAACACACCGTTGTGTTACTGGACGTTTAATGTATGTAAGAAATTTTATATGCGTTTAATGCTCAATGATATATATTTTTACGGTTTTTTTTTTCAAAGAGATTTGCTTTGTTTACTCTGAGACGCATTTACTATTATATACCTATTTTAATAATGATCTTTGTTTAAGTGTATTTTATATTTGGAAATGAATATAACTTATACTGTGAAATACGTATTGCGAAATTCCCACCTATTCACTAAAGTTGTAGGAGAATCTCGAGTGTAAGATTCAACGATATATTCAATATTCTTGTGCAGGCTGATATTTCTATAAACTCTGATCACGTTCATAAATTTAACAAACTCGGCTCGCCGAGAAACAGTGTATATTATTAGTTTGCTAAAGTTAGTACATTATAAACTTCGGAATCTATAACTGTTTTTAACGCTTATTAATCGGGAACTTCGTATATTTAGCCAGGAAGGTTTATAAATTTCGAACATTACAAATCGTTTAACTCAAGCGAATTCCCAATAGACATTAGTATTTTAACGAGAACAGTAAATAATTTCAATAGTGAAAAACTCCACGTTTGATCAGCAAAGGATGATAAATACAGGGTTAGTTAGTTTCCTGTTAAGTGAATTGTATCTACGCCAATTCGAAATTAATTCGCTCATGGTTAATCCTTGATAAAATATCAAGAAAGTTCCGAATCATATAGAAGACTCAATACTGTTTATACGTTTGTAAAACTTTTGTATATAAATCGTTATTTGTAATAATCATTATTATAATTTGTATTGTTGTTCATATAGTTAAAAATATATTGTATGTTAAACAAAGAACACTGTGTGTATTAATCTTGTTGGTAAGTATCATAAATGTACACATATTGATATGTATGTAATTTCTAAATCTAAATTAAAATTTAACTTAGTTTTAGGCCATTTAAAATTGTAATACATAACAACTCAAGGCGTCATCTGGTTCAATAAGACCTGATATTAAAACACCTAAGAGAGTCCTTTTTTCAGTGAAATAAGGCTTAAAACGGTTGACTGTAAAATAATATAAATAACTCTGACAGTTTTCCACTTCATGGAGTTCCAAGATAGAGAAAACATTTATTTTTATAAAATTCTGTAACATCATAATTGAAATAAAGTATAAATTAATAAAACACGTTTTTGCAAGATTAGAAAATACTAGGACTGTAACTGTGGTAGTAGATGCTTATAAAATATTTTTACTATTAATACGTCACCAAACTAAGCTATTTGTCATTCAACTTCGAACTCATAACTTTGATTAAATGGATTATAGTACACCATACTGCAGTAATAGAACTTTATGATATACTTTGTGAACTGGAAGGCGTATTTGCTCACATAGTTGAAAGGAAGAGAAAAAAAAAATCTTTCATTAAGCGTTTCGCTCGCAAAACTACAGCTTCTCCCTACTGAGATATAGGCAATTATACTACACTGTGAAAAGCAGCGATTCGGTACAATCGATGAAATTACAGTAAAGTTACTAAGTAAAATTAATTAAATTATATATTTAAAAAAAAAAACCTACTCAACAAAGATTCAGAAAATGCATAAATACTTATGTTATTTCGCGCTGTGAGAAACCTAAAACATTTTCATGTATACAATTAAATAAATATTTTTATGCAGTAAACTAAGACGTGTGCAAAACACGAACAATCAAAGGAAAAGACTCAAAAAGCACTAAAACGTACTTCATTTAATTAACCCTTTCGAGACAGGTCATAGGTGAAAGGCCGTGTCATCGCGTTTGTTGACTTGCATTCAAAATTTTATTGAGTTACTGTATTATACACTCATGTTAATACGTTTGGGATCAAATCGTGGACTAGAATTTAAACTTTTCTATTTTATATGAATCAATTTCTTAATTTAAAAGTAAATATTAAACTGACACTTTTAAATATAGATTTTAGTGAGTCACACGGTACGTTAAATGCAGCACTGTTTAAAATTAGATGTTTGTGATGTCAAAATACAAATTCTATACTTTCGTGCAAATTATGAACTCAGAGTAGTGATATTATCAACCTAGGATATAAAATAAGAAACTCGCACCTTTTTGTTTTGCTGAGGTGTAGCTTATGTATTGAAAGAAACACAGTGGCTTCGTTCACTACTTTCAAATTTTAGAAATGGTCCCTTATATACACTTACTTCAATATATGACATGTGAATAACCAATCAACAGCTCAAAATGTCTCGAGATAAGTTTTCTCCGCCATTTTAATCTTTGAAATGGTTTCCACGTTCTTTCGATCCAAACTTTCCATGACGGAGGTTGTGTCTTTAGTCTGCTCGACGTTTTATACTTTTAGGATTCAAAATTATCTTAGTTACTAAGTTTAATAAATTATAGTAGAATTTTACGGCATCGGGGTAGTTACTTATAATTTTTTGTTATTCAACTATATAAATATATATATATAACATAAAAATATTTTGTTTGATATCTTCCACGTGAAAATTTTAAAAGGCTTAGCAGCCTATATGTCCAGCAGCAACTGAGTACAAAGGTTGTAGAGAGAAGAGACAATTGTTTGCTTTTCTTCTTGATTTATTGTTCTATATTTTTTTAAAAGTTAATAATTTATTTCTCAATAGTAATAACATATATATATGTATATAATGTATAATAATGGAAACGTGACTGTGTATTACAAAATAATAATCCACTAAAATACAGCCAAGACAGGAAAGACTAAAGATTAGTTTGTATTATTGGATACGCGACATGAGTGCGCGTGCACCGCGTTAATGCAAGTAATGTAAAGTTTGCTCGGAATAACTGGAAAGTTCATAAACTAAAAAATAAAAATATATATGTAAATATTTTGCGTTATGAGACTCAAGCTATTTAGACTAAATATTTGTATTTTCGTGTCATAAAATATGTAGTCATTCTAGCACGGAGAAAGCATAATTTATATCAATTTCCTAATTTTTTTATGATGTTTACGAGGTTGGTCAAATGACAGACCCCACATAGTTAGAGTATAGAAAATAACATAAATATAGTCTTACTAAAATCAAACATTTGAAGTGTGTTTAGGAAGCCTTAGAGATTACACAAATAATATTTGTAACTTTTGGGACAAAAAATAATTTTAATTATAACATTCAGATTACGCACCATAACACTCACTTTGCACACCGATTAGTAACAAAACAGACACTATTTTTACAAATAAATCTTCAGTAACAATATTTCATTGAAAAAAACAGATTTCTTGCACACAATATACTTGTAATATTTAATAAAAGTCTATCACATTTTGTGAAGATCCATGTGCTGTATCAAAAGTTATATAATGCAAATACGTAACGTGTGCAAATATGTAGACGAACTTGTGTATATTGTACAGAGCCCGTATGATACTCTATCTCTGAAGTATTTTTTTAATGTGTTGGCGAACGACTACAAAAAAATTTCCATACAATTTTAATTCCATGTTGTAATAAATTTTGTCCTAAGAAGGTGGGCGCACTCAGGCGTGTGCACAAAACGAGCCTCAAAGAGAAGAGATTGAAGGATGACAGAAACATGTTCACTTAACTTGCAAAAGTATCCGAAGAATTTGAAAAGAGACTAGACCCAGCTGTTACATATAGACCAATCGATACATTAATATAACTTTGAGTAAATGGATTATAGTACACCCTTCATCGGTGACACAACTTCATGAAACTCTTTGTAAGATTTTTTGATACACGTAAAAGTCCAACTTCCTTTTCAAAACAGTTTCTTTATAACAATTATATTTTCAATTATATTTTCTCAACGCAAAATATTCTTAGCTCATACAGCTATTAGGTATCTGTCAGTCACAAATTCTGAACAAATACAAATGAGGGACATCTTCGTGGTTTCTCTGTCTTAAGCTGTTTTTAATAGTTATATACTAAAATTCATAATCACAGAATAGGAAAGTTTTAATTAAAGATTGCTTAACGGTTATTTAATGTTTCGTGTTTAAAGTTGTCTGTTCAAAATAATGAAAATCTAGAATATCTATCACACATAACTTATAACCATACAAGTGAACTTTACCACGCTGATGAAAATTGTAACATTTTAATAAGTTGATAGTTAATGACGTGTCTATTTCAAGATTTTTATTCCATACAAACATATATTGAAATGATAAAAATATATTTGTTCTTGCAATGAAGAAATTATTTTAAACCCCAAAACACTGTTTTTGGTAGTTTTGCAGAAACAAGAAGTATGTCCTGGGTCCATTATACACATAAACAAAAGTCTATATAAGTCATATTTTATGGATGAATAAAATTTGATTAATATTCGTGATTAAAATATCTTCTAGTAGTACTATCGATTTGATTGGTCGAAAATTAATCAACCAGAGAATGAGCGCCGATCCATAAATTCTACAAACCTGTATTCATTTAGTAGATATTTGTTACTTCTATTTATCTTCCTATTAATACTAGAAAATAGAAACGGTACAGTCAAAGTTTTGAAAAAGTTCGTGGTATTTTATTAACAGTTAAATCTCACAAAGCTGAGCAAGTAATTAGTTAAATTAGTTGTACTCAATTTCAATAAATTTGCTTTTCCAAACACGGGAAATTAAAACTACTTTTAGAAAACGTTACGTCCTTAATTTACAGTATGAGCTCGTTTAAAAAACCTTGTAACGTTGAACACGTTCGATTGTTTCTCCTGAGGAATGACCAATAGCGTGTGTGTGTTTTCTTATATCGGGTTATGTGCTGAGTCTACCGAAGGGAATCGATAGATCATGAAGCATAACTTCAAATATTTCTGTTAAACTTCAAAACCTTATAACTTCGAAATGAAACATTTTATTATAAAAGAAAATAAAAACGTAGTTTGTTACTGATACCGTAAGTCGTTTGAATTTAGGCTTAGGTATCATTAATTAGAGTTAAAGTTTTTTATAGACAGAGTTCAACTTCAGAAAACACCATGTGAAAGCTCATTGAAACAATACTGACGTTATATGTACTATCGTGATTAAATCTGTGAAGCATTATTACCATTTCTCTTGATACTTTTACTGGCAATGAAAATTCGTGTTCAAATAAATACGAACGAAGAAACCGTACATTGAACAAGTAACCAATAAGTGTTTCTTGTGTTTGTTATATAATGTGCTGATCAAATTTTATTTCACAGTAAAACAAATGCACAGCTTGTGAGAACTCATTAAGAGTGAACAGTCATACTTTATCTTCATTAACTATTTATTTTCATTAATATAAAGCATTACTTTACAAGAGGTGCTACGAGACACTGATTGTTTTTATGTATGGACTGAAAATGGCAATGCTTTGGTTTGTTTTGTTGTTTTGAATTAAGCACAAAGCTACACCATGGAGTATCTGTGCTCTAATCACCTCAGGTATTGAAACCCGGATTTTAACTTTGTAAATCCACAGACATGCCACTGAGCCACTGGGGAGCTGGTTTGTTTTGAATTTCGTCCAAAGCAACAAGAGGGCTATCCAGCCGTCCCTAAGTTAGCAGTGTAAGACTAGAGTGAAGGTAGCTAGTCATCACCGCCCACAGCCAACTCTTGAGACATTCTTTTACTAACTAATAGTGGGATTAACTGTAACATAAAAACGTCCCCACGGCTGAAAGAGCGAGCTTGTTTGGTGCAATGAGGATTCGAACCCGCAACCTTCATTTTACAAGTCGAGTGCCTTAACCACCTGACTAGGCCGGGCCTAATGACAATGGAAATGAACGGACTGATACCAATTTTATGAAAACTGCAATTTACAAAACTGAAACTTACAATATGTTTGTCAAGGGAGTTGCCGAATGTCAATGTTCGTGTCTTCATCAAACACAATTAAATCACATATCAAGAACTTATACATTTACTGATTTGCTGTTTGTTTCTTTTTGTGGAATTCTATTAAATAAATAAGGTGGACCTTTCGAAAGCCCTCGAGTTATGTGGTTTCTATTTCATTTCAATTAAGACTTACAGTAACGACAGAAAGTGTTCGTACCCCTGCGTCGTGAGTAGCTTTTTCCTTATAACATAAAAAAGTATCAAGATAAGGATAATGAAAGTAATGTATATTATAAATATTATATTAACACATATCCACATAAAATATTATGTAAATTAAACGACAAATAAACTGTTTATCAGCAAATAACCAAACATAGGAGGGGCAGAAAGTGTTCGTGCGTCTACTTTAATGGTCAGTTGTGTAGCCTTTCAGGTGAATTACTTGGCGCAATCTCTCCTCATAGCCCTCCATGATCGTTTGACAGTACTCGACTGGTATTTTCTTCCATTCTTCTTTACAGAAGGCCTCCAACTCTTGCAAGGTTTTTGGATGACGCTGATGAACCCTGGTCTTCAACTCATGCCAAACGCTTTCAATTGGGTTGAGATCGGGTGACTGCGATGGCCACTAAAGAACGCTTATATAGTTCCTCTGCAACCAGGATTGTACATATTTCGACTTGTGCTTAGGGTCATTGTCGTGCTGGAACTTTCAACGACGCAAGTTCTGAGCAACATTCTTGATATAAGTGACTAATATATCAACGTACTCTTCTTTTTTTCATGATTCCGTTAACGCGGTGAAGGCTGCCTACACCAGAAGAGCTGAAGGAACCCCATAGCATGATCGGGCTACCTCCATGTTTAACTGTAGGGACAGAGTTCTTTGGAAGATTTTGTTTCCCCCCTTCTTACAGAAAATGTTGCGAACATCATTGTAGCCGAAAAGCTCGATTTTAGTCTCGTTTGATCAAATAATACTCTTCCAATAGGTAAAGGGTTTATCTACATGCTTTCTTGCATACCCCAATCGTGCTTCTAAGTGAACAGGCTTTAAATATGGAGTTCTACGAGGACGGCATGCTTTGAACCCAGAAGAACATAACATGTTTGTAACTGTAGATGTGCTTACTTCAACCCCAGTTTCCCTTATCAGTTTCTTTATGTCATTACGTGTTACACGAGGGTTCCTATTAACTTTTCTGCCAACCTTCCTCTTGGTTCTATCTGGAATTTTGGTGGGGCGTCCGGAACGAGGGAGGTTAACAGTTGATTCTGTAAGGTTAAACTTGGCAATTATGCTTTGAACAGTAGATTTCGGCACATTAAGTTGTGTAGCAATACCGGAAAGAGACACACGAGATTTGTATTTTACAATAATTCTATTTTTATTCAATAATTATGAATGCAGTGTCTAGTTCTAGAATAATATAATGTAGTTTATTCGCCAAACTAAACAAAATTTTTACGGGAATATCAGTTTTTTCACACGTTCTGAACTGTACGAACACTTTCTGTTCCTCCTATTTTTCGTTATTTGTCGTTTACTTTACATAAAAATTTATGTAGATGTGTGTTAGTTTTATATTTATAATATATTATACTTCTCGTGATACTTTTTAAGTTGTGAGCAAAAATCACTCGGGACGCAGGGGCACGAACACTTTCTGTCGTCACCCTACTTGCTTTCCTAGCATCTTGAACTAAACATTTCCATGAAATAAATCAAACATTGTATTTTAGATTGCTACTTAAAAGACTGTGTTTTAAATTATTCTCCCTCACTGTTCTGTATTTTTATATTATTTATTTTGTATTTTAATGGCATCTATCTTGGTGTAAAACTAATTACGAGCTTCTATATATTTGTTCAATGTTTTAACAATTAATATTTTACTTTGTTTAGTTCTGTTCGTATCTTGTATTTCGGTTCGGCGAGAGGCCAATCGATGAGAGTACATTATGTAGAAAGAAAGTCGTCGACTGTACAAGTTGTTGAAACACAACTAGTTGAAAAATTAACTTATCGACAGCAGATTGTCGACAATTGTGTCCTCAGATGGATTTATTAATGTGTTTACTTTTACTTAGGAGAATGGATATATATTACATGTGCATGAATCTGGTTTCTAAAACATGTGAATGATCTATTTGCGAAGGTACAAACTCGGCCTCAGTCAGACATAGGCACGCAGTTAAGGCGCTCAACTCGTAATCTGAGGGTCGTGGGTTCGAGTCCCCGTCACACCAAACATGCTCGCCCTTTCAGCTGTGGGGGCTTTACAATGTGACGGTCATTCCCACTATTCGTTGGTAAAAGAGTAGCCAAAGAGTTCTCAGTGCGTGGTGATGATTGTTTGCCTTCCCTCTAGTTTTACAGTGCAAAATTAGGGACGGCTATCGCAGATAGCGCTCGTGTAGCTTTGCGCGAATTTCAAAAACAAACAAACAATCGATAGCTATAAGCACTCGCCTAGCTTACTATCGGCAATAGTACCGGTAAATCGGGCCAGGCATGGCCTAGCGCGTAAGGCGTGCGACTCGTAATCCGAGGGTCGCGGGGTCGCGCCCGCGTCGCGCCAAACATGCTCGCCCTCCCAGCCGTGGGGGCATATAATGTGACGGTCAATCCCACTATTCGTTGGTAAAAGAGTTGGTGGTGGGTAATGATGACTAGCTACCTTTCCTCTAGTCTTACACTACTAAACTAGGGACGGCTCGGTGCAGTGGGCTAACAACCTACTCACTTAAATACCTGTTGAAGAATCCGCAAGCGATTGCGGCCCTATGTTCCTTGATGGAATCTAATGGTGATAACTAACTAACCGATAAATTAAAAATATTGGTGTGTGAACGAGTTTGTCAGCAAATGGGTTGTCGCCGAGGGTTCTGTTGACTAGTAATGTTGTCGACGATTTTAGTGTCGTCGAGTTGTCTATCGTCATGTTGTCCCCTGGACCCTTGAATTTCATGTTATAAATATGATTGAATTATCTGTGATTAATGGCTCTCTTATTTTTTAAGCCACAAAGTCCACTATTTTGAGGTTATTAGATAATAGCAAACTCAGTTTTGAGATCTGTTGTTTTCGTTCAACTGGAAAGCACATGGCACAGCGCCTGACCACGACTAATGTAACAATGTTATTGTGAAATGTTATATCGTGTTGTGTTTACGTTCTATTTTACACCCACTTTCAGCTGCTTTATATTTTCAAACGTATTTTGATTTAATTATTCGCTTTATTTCAGTCATTTTGGAGTTTATAATAAAATTTCGATTTTATTCAGAATTTTATCTACTTTTGTTCCCATAGATACACATTTATAAATCATGTTTTGTTTTTGTTTGTTTTTTGGAATTTCGCACAAAGCTACGCGAGGGCTATCTATGCTAGCCGTCCCTAATTTAGAAGTGTAAGACTAGAGGGAAAGCAGCTAGTCATCACCACCCACCGCCAACTCTTGGGCTACTCTTTTACCAACGAATAGTGGGATTGACCGTCACATCATAACGCCCCCACGGCTGAAAGGGCGAGCATGTTTGGCGCTCTGGGGATGCAAACCCGCGACCCTCAGATTACGAGTCGCACGCCTTAACAGGCTTGGCCATGCCGGGCCCCTTAAAAATCATACATCACTACAGGCACTCTTGTAATTTACTGTTTGAATATTGGTCTATTTCTCAGCCAATAGATTTAAAGCATGTATTATCTTGCCCAATGAGGGATTTTATACAATTGAAGTTACTCAAGTGCTATCGATTGAGAATCTTCATCACATACATTATTAACTCAGATGTCAATAATGCATAAATAATAAAGTAATTCTACCAATAATAACATAATATTACCTTCTGTCATAGTTTAGATTTATTAATTCGATCCAAACCCAGTTTCATCTTAACTGCACCTTCAACATGAATAAACACTTAAGAAATTCATATAGTCTTCACCTGGTAACTAGACAGTTGAAACATTTTATACTTAAACCTAAGTTAGCATCTCTTTTTACTTAAATCATTTATACCTCGAAATTTCTGTTTACCATTTCATTATAAATTGGCCCTGTTACTTTTAATGCACCAAACTTGCTAACAATTAATTTGTCATAAGGAGAAATATGATACCAAGATGTCCTAAAAGGCCTAACTTACGATGAACTGAAACATTAAACAGTTCACTTTCAATTACAATTTTTTTTGTCGTCCTCAGATTATATTTGAGCATCAATGTAGTAATTTCCACGCCCAGATGTCATTTCATCAATTTTTGGTTCAAAACATACAAATAACCTTCGAAATGCTCTTACCTTTTGTAGTCTAATAAAACACCAAGTACTTGAATCAGAAGTCATTAAGATCTCAACACAAAACTTAATCGTTTTCATTTAACCGTTAGTTGTCTTTAACTTTCCCTTTTAAGTCACCGATAAGCTTTTGTTGTTGTCCCATTTGACTGTCATTCAAGAGTGTCAACATGAACACATTTTGAACTCACAACAATTTCAATTTGGCTACAACTAGTTCCTGCGTTGTTAAAAATCTGTGGAGAATTATCCATTTAATTTTTTGCTGTCTGCAATGACATGTCAAATATGATATAATGATGGATTAGCCAGACCTTTTTTGTCATTAGAGACGAATAATACACGATATACATGTATCAGAAACAAAGACTTATTCATTGACACTTTAAATTTATCGTGAACCTTCAACTTCACAATAAGCATCTTTAATGTATATACAAAATAAAACTTTCTCTAATATTGACACTTTTCATAGCTGTTACTTCCTGGACAGTGTTGGAGTGCTTGTTCTTCGCGTTTACTTTTTATTGTTTTATGCTCAGGTGTATCATTTGTTTGCTTGTTTATTGTTAAGTACGAAGTTGTATAATGGGTTATCTTTGCTGTGTCCTCCACGGGGATTTAAACCCGATTTGTAGCGTTATTATTCTTTATACTTACACCGATTCACAGGGGGTTAGATTTAGTCTAAAAGTAAGCTGTGTCATAACAAACCAATTTTGGCACGGTCATTACATTTTTCGTCACAAAATGCGTGCGATATACTTGTTATTTTGTGAAACTATTAATTATCCATTCTTTTATGGCGAAACTTTCTACCTGCTGCATTTATTAAACTGTTTTAAGAATATAAATCCCACTTCGATATTCCTTTTTCTTTCAACACACTAACGATTGTGATGACCGTATGCTGGTAAACTGATTCAGCGATCGATACCCCTAGTGGAAAAAAATCTTGCAAATTATTGTATATTTCCGTGGAGATGGAGATTTGAGCCGCACACGAGCGGCTCAGTTTTAAGAATTAGAAAATATAGTATCATTTACTTCTCGTTATTAAAATTTGCAGCCCCCCAAGCAGCACAGCGGCATGTCTGCGAGCTCACACGACTAGAAACCGGATTTCGATACCCGTGGTGGGCAGAGCAGAAAGAGCCTATTTTGTAGCTTTTCTCTTAATTCAAACCAACGAAATCAAAATTTTGAAAGGGTTATTTTTCATTACCTTCAATTTTTGATGGTACTTAAAAACAGTCATCTGAATATTATTCAAAAAATAAGGGAATCCAAACTTTAAATATACGATTTTACATCTTTGATTTCTGCTCTTCGTGATATTGGAAGAATAGCACATTTATATTATTTTAAAATTTTGTTCTGTTGGTAATCGATCATAGGTTCTGAACCCAGTTAAATTATACTTAAAACATGTACATATCGTGTAACTAAAAACGTAAAAACTAGAGTTAATAATTGAGTCAATGGTAGATATCACAATGGTTTATCCTACGTTATATTACAAAAAGGTTTACAGATAAGCCTGAGTTTGAATTTAGGTTTAAATTATTAAACTTGTGAAAAACTGAATTAATCCTGGCGGATGTTTCTTTAAATATTACAAACCATTTTACTTAGATAATTAAATTATTCCAGGAAAGTCTTTCAAAAGGAAGAGGAACTGCTTAAAGAGTAACATGTTATTCACTATATACGATGCATCATAGAAATCGTTAATGAATTTATTATATGCTAAGAAATGGTCATTAATTTTTAGTAAAAATAATTACCAGAATATTATTTTTTTAAATGTACAAACTGTAGTGCTCAAATGAAGTAAAATGCAATGAGTTTTTCTGTATTCTAGCTATAATAAAGCACATTTACTCTTATTAATAAATAGCAAAGTCTTTTAAGGTAAGGTTTGCTTTTCATTTTGTGTTAAGACGTGCGTAGGTGGATATATACTGACACATATATATACAGGGTACAAATTATATTACACGTGGAGTGAAGCGTCGACCGGAGTAAAACCGTCTTAAAGGAATAGATGTACCGTTTATTCTATTTAGTCTTTATTCGCAAAATTCTCACGTAAAAAAGAGAAAATCTAATAAAAGAAGATATAAGTATTCAACCCCATAACACTCTACATCAAAAGTTGACGTTTTCAGATCAGTCCTAGCTTTATTGAATGAAATAGTGGTTGTGTTATTATTTCCACTGCATCATGTGACGTTTTAAAAGCGCTCATATAGAAGAAGCGTCAGAAGTTTCGGTTAATAAATCATGATACATCATTTTGTAATATCATGAATGAAAGCAAGCTGTACAAGATAGAGTAAATATCGTGTTGTATTGTTTGTTTGTTTTTTGAATTTCGCACAAAGCTACACTGGGGCTATCTGCGCTAGCCGTCTCTAATTTAGCAGTGTAAGACTAGAGGGAAGGCAGCTAGTCATCACCACCCATTGCCAACTCTTAAGCTACTCTTTTACCAACGAATAGTGGAATTGACCGTCACATTATAACGCATCCACGGCTAGGAGGGAGACCATGTTTGGCGCGATTGGGATGCGAACCCGCGACCCTCAGATTACGAGTCGCACGCCTTAACACGCTTAGCCATGATGCCGGGCCATCGTGTTGTAATTTTATTAACAACATTGTAACAATTAATGTAAGTTTCTACAATTTCTCGTCAGACACCCCAGACATCATCTGGGCATACAAATGATTATTAATTATTTATTAATATGTAAATACACGGTATGGAAAAATTATATCAATAATACTTTGATATTTCATAAGATATTTTCATACACAATATTGAATTGTATTTATTTTCCAAAAAAACCTTTGAAAACTAAGTTGAGTATTTTTCCTCATCTGTTCAAAACTGATATGTTTAAAGAACATTACCAAACACTTGTGGAACTAAATAAAGCTACTTTGGCATCCATCTCATTTTTTAATGATTTTCAAATGAAGTAGTTACAGAACATATTCAACAACTCTGTGTTTGTCAGGTGGTACAAGACACTCTAAGTAACGCAGCAGAAAGTTTTTCAAGTGGTTAAAACGTTGTTTTAATAATAACAAGCGAAAGCATTGGATAGGGTTGCTTTACAAGTATACTTTCAAGCTAAATATTTTCGCATTTTATAGCTGCATTGATTCTTTTTATAACTAGTTAACTAAGTTATTTTAAAAGTTCAAATATAGTTCCACTTATTTCATGTTACATATATAAGCAGCTTCTAAAACAAGACATCTGAATACGTGCGTACGTAACATACGTGAAATATTCTCAAGACGACTTAAGAATTTGGCAAATGTCTGAAACATAATAGAAATGTTCCGTTGAAGAAACATCTGTTAAATTAACTCCGGTGAAACACAACAACTCTGATGGTTCTTGTAATTTTGTCAAGTTAAGAACTTCTCGAAACAGGAGCTCGGCATGGCCAGGAGGATAAGGCACTCGACTCGCAATCCGAAGGTCGAGTGTTCGAGTCCCCGTCAAACCAAACATGCTCGCTCTTTCAGCCGTGGGGGCGCTATAATGTGATGGTCAATCCCACTATTCGTTGGTAAAAGAGTAGCCCAAGACTTGGCGGTTGGTGATGATGACTGCTAAATTAGGGACGGCTAGCGCAGATAGCCCTCGTGTAGCTTTGCGCGAAATTCAGAAACAAAACAAACAGACAAATTCTTAAAATAGTTATGATATTAAAAACAGTAGTAAGTCATTTAATGCAAATTCATTGTCACGTATAACGTCTAAAAGTGACTCTCTGTGATAATTTTATGTTCTACGTAATATAATTGAAATGTCTCATAATTACTGATGTTAAGAGCTCATAAATTTTCTAACTCAGATAAACACAAACATATCGTTTTCACTCTTATTATATTCAACAGATTAGTAATTATGATTTATACAGTGAAAAAATAATTTTGTTGGAAAGAAACGACGAGGAAAGCAATTGATTTTCACTTGTTTCCATTTTGTGTAAATTTTCCGGGCGATACATTAATAACATTTCAATAATAATTAAACCTACTTAACTTGATTGAAATTACATCTGCTGTAAAAACTATGACTTTATGAGGCTGAAAATAAATTTTAATCAGTTGGTACAACGAAAGTTCATAAATCATGTTTAGTGCACTTATTTCAATTTCCAACATTAGTTACCAGCGAGGACACCGAACTGACAAGGCAATGTATTATAATCTTTATAAATCATTCCAGGTTAATAACCAGGTTGATTTCTAGCTTAGCTCTGAGTAAATAGTTCACATATTGGAGTTGTAGATATAAAAATGTAAACTAGCTTTGGTTCTTTTAATGCATTGCTGTGTTTACATAATTCTTAGAAATATCCATTTCTGATGACAATTTTGCACGTTTACTTATATAGAGCCTACAAGAAAGAATGTTTGTAAAAACGTAACATTAAATATTCTTAAAATTACATCTGTAAACTTTACCATGAGCTTGGTAAAGAGCTTGTTAACTCTTGGGCTACTCTTTTACTAACGAATAGTGAGCTAGACGGTCACGTCATAACGTCATCGTGGCTGAAAGGGCGACCCTCAGATTACCAGTCGAACGCCTTAACCTACCTGGTCAAGCCAGGCCTTACCATGATATAATAAATATATTTCTTCACGAAGTTTGTCTTGTGTGCTTCCGAAAGAAATTACCAGTGGTATAACATTTAGCATAAAAGATTTTATTGGAAACTTAAAAAGGAAAGAGAATATTTTAATAGAAGAAATGCATAACTAGAACCTCTTTATATATGTACAAACTGTATTAACCTGTTGACTGCCAAGCATTTCAGCTGCTACAATACAACCCTAATGTTTATCCATTTTGTAACTTTTTCGTGACGCCATTTTGGATCGAAAGTAAAACAATTTGTAAGTAGGTCAAATGCGCGTATGGTGCTGACATCTAGCGTTGAAGTTAGGTATTATTGAGAACGAATTAACTCGTCCGTGGCACTGTGTTACCGATCGGCTTGGACGAGTTATCTCGTCAACGGCACTGAACAGGTTAATGAATTAAAAATCAGAGGAAGAATACGCTGTGTTTAATAATAAACATTTCAATTCCATAGGCTCACAAATAAAAAATATATCTCTGTTCATCAAATATTCTATTTATTAAACAACAAGAAAAAAAAACAAAGTTTATCACAACCTGATGTTTAAGGAAAATTTAACTTGTTGGTTTAATGTAACACGTGCATTTTAATCTATAAAACATTAAAAAACAAAAATATTATAAAAATGAAAGTAAAATAAGCGCCTTTGAATGACTTTACATTAACGCTTTCCACTGATCTTTTGTTGACCTAAAGCAAAAATACCTTTTCGATTATTTAAATATGGAAAGTTTGAAGGTGCTAATCTAATGCGGCGAAAGTGTATTACGTAGAAAAAAAAAATACACCAACGTAATTATGAACGAATAATTCACACTAACCGAAGTATCTGATTATTTTTAATAGAAAAAAAAATACATCGTGAATCTGATAAAGAATATTTTACCAGAATGTTGACAAAAAATTATTAGGAATAATGAAAATACGTGGGTTTTCGTCAGTACTGCCATCTCGCACTATAAATCCACGAAGACGAGAAACCCACAAAAACTACACTGACAAACACAACACCAACATTATTTATACAATACAATGCAACAACTGCCACGACTTCTATATTGGAGAAACAAGCAAATATGTGGAACGTGGAAACCAGTTACAAAGAACATAAAAAGCAACAAAAACACACACCTTTTTTAAACACAATAAATCAAATAAACACAACATGACCGTTGAAAAAAAAACAATATATTAATTAGGGAAACGAATACAAAAATAATAAAAATAAAAAAAAATACTTGTAAAAGAACTAACACCAAAATTGAACCTTGAAACAAACACCTTGATACCTACATTAATTAATAACCTAACATCTACAGTGACTTCAACGAATCCCGTCATCTCATACCAGTAGACGCTATCGCCCCTAAGACACCTACAAGCTAGCTTTACACTAAACGAAACTAATAGAATATTAAAATATAACCAACTTTAACTTAACTTTAAAAACAACCAATTAATACAAAAAATGGAAACGAACAATTTAACTGCAACCTGAAACTAAATCAAGGACAAGTCAACGCATGTCTTTAATTTAGTTTTATGTTGCAATTTGGGGTTCATTTACGATTATGAATGTCATCTCTAATTTGGTTACTGCAGCCTGGCATGACCAGGTGGGTTAAGGCGCTCGACTCGTAATCTGAGGGTCTCAGGTTCGAATTCCCGTAACACTAATCATGCACCCCCTTTCAGCTCTGGGGGCGTTATAATGTGATAGTCAATCCCACTATTCGTTGGCAAAAGAGTAGCCTATGAGTTAGTGGTGGGTGATGATGACTAGCTGCCTTCCCTCTAGTCTTACACTGCAAAATGAGGGACGGCTAGCGCAGATAGCACTTGAGTAGCTTTGCCCGAAATTCAAAACAAAACAAACCCTAATTTGTTTACCGACACTAGTTAAAAGAAAATCATTATCTTACTATACAAGTACGTAACGTATAATGAATTTTATATATTTAGGAACTATAAGTAAATATTATAAATTAGAAATAAATCGATCTTTCATTCTGAAATGTATCCAAAGCCGACTGACGCAGTCTGAGCGTCTGACTATTTACTGTATAACGACCATAGTATAAAATATTTGTACACAAAATGAACTGCTTAATTGGAATGTGAAAATGGTGAATTTATAAAACGTGAAATAATTTTTTCTTGTTATTTATCCCAAGAAGTTTGAAAGATATTGAACTAAAATGTATAGTTTGTCCATTTTGTAGAAATGCTTTGTTTAGTTGTTTGGAATTTTGCGCAAAGCTACACGTGAACTATGTGCGCTAGCCGTCCCTAATTTAGTAGTGTAAGACTAGAGGGAAGGCAGCTAGTCATCACCACCTATCGTTAACTCTTGGGCTACTTTTTACCAACGAGTAGTGAGATTGTCCGTCGCATTATGACGCCCCCACAACTGAAAGGGCATGCATGTTTGCTGTGACGGGGATTCGAACCCACAACCCTCGGATTACGAGTCGAGTGCCTTAACCGTCTGGTTATGCCGGAATTTGTGGAAATGAAAACAATACTTGTTTTTCTTAATCGGTCAGAAAACCGTAACAGATATTACTGTTACATCATTTATTAAGGTATTCAAGTTCAGATGCGACATTTCCGGTCACACTACAAACATGAATATTGACCAACATGTGAGTAACGAACAAGGGTCAAAACACTGGGCACTCTTTGGTGTCTTTTCTGTGAAAGTTTCCTTGTTTGCGTGAGTGTGTATGCGTAAAATAATAGATCAAAATGTATATAAATTCATAGGTTCCGAGTGCATTCTTGGTGTACAGCATTTGCTAAATACTCAACCTGAACAAATAATTTTTGCAAGAATTCTGTTTATCTTGTTTATGAAGATGTATTTTCTTTACGTAGTCATATTGTTCAATATTTCATTATTCTCTAGTTACTACTTTGGTATTATCTAAAATAGGCATATTGTATTTCAAGTGAGGATTCGCTCAGGAAATGATGAAAACGAAGTCTATTCTTCTTCTGAAGAAGAAACGATTTTGTTTAAGTTCACGAAAATTCAGAGGTTCATTTTACGACCACCACATTATGAGAAAATCGCAGGATATTATAGCACATATCGCTTCTAATGAAGGAAAGATTCTCATGTTTTATATTTTCGGTAAACGTCACCATTAATTATTGTCTGACCTGTTTTTTACTTTAATATTTATATATATTTCGTAGTGAGACCATCTTTCTTGACGCTGTTAATTATTATGAAACATGATAACAAAATAGCTGTTTGTCAGTCATTAGTAACGATCGTCTTACTACATTTTTCTTTTCTCAAGTTCATGTGAAACTTTACAGCTCTTTACTTACATGTATTTATAGTAGGGTAAAACACATCACTTTTAAACAGTCAATTTACTATATTTGGTTTGTTTGTTTTGAATTTCGCCCAAACCTACTCGAGGGCTATCTGTGCTAGCTTTGTTTGTTTGTTTTGGAATTTCGCACAAAGCTACTCGAGGGCTATCTGTGCTAGCCGTCCCTAATTTAGCACAGAGGGAAAGCAGTTAGTCATCACCACCCACCGCCCACTCTTGGGCTACTCTTTTACCAACGAATAGTGGGATTGACCGACACGTTATAACGCCCCCACGGCTGAAAGGGCGAGCATGTTTGATGCGACCAGGATTCTAACCCGCGATCCGAGGATTACGAGTCGAAAGCCTTAACACACTTGGCCATACCGGACCTACTTTATTTGGATATCTACATATTGGCTTGGTTTTTTTTTATTTGGATATCTACATATAACGTCTAAATGAAAGATATTTCATGATAAGGAAACACTTTTAAAAATCCACGTTAGTAAATATAACTGTTTCGAAACAGTCAAATAATACCTACTTCGTTTATAAGTAAAGGATCTTTTATAATTATGATTGTCAACCCATTTTAGGTGTCTTGATTATTTTCTATGTGAATAATAATGTGATAAAATAAAATCCGAGGGTTGCGAGTTCGCATCCCCGTCGCGCCAAACATGCTCGCCCTTCTAGCCGTGAGGGCGTTATAATGTTATGGTCAATGCCACTATTCGTTGGTAAAAGAGTAGTACAAGAGTTGGCGGTGAGTGGTGATGACTAGCTGCCTTCCCTCTAGTCTTACACTGCTAAATTAGGGACGGCTAGCTCGAGTTGCTTTGTGCGAAATTCAAAAACAAACAAGCATTTCCACCGTATTGTTCTTTAAGAAATCTTTGTTACATCCAAATTATTCTGTTACTTTGAATGTAATAGTTTTTGGTCGACCCATGTCAACAACAACAACAAGAAAGCACTGCGAAACACTAGTTTTCTCGTTAGAGAAATGTTTCTATTCTACTTTTTATTTCCTCAAATAAATTGAATATTCTTATTGTTTCCTGTATTTCACATCTTGGGAAGAATATTGGTGTTCTTAGCTGTGGATATCTTGTACTCTACTCTGATCCAAACTGGACAAAAGATCAATGTCTTTCCAAGAATTATCTATAAGAAACTTTCACTCCTATGCGTCATCCTTGTCTTCAGCTATGTGTTGTTATCTCTCAACCTTTTCTAGTTCAGAGTTTGAATACATATTTTCCGAATTACCAATCATGTTCACCATAAATATATGTACTTACAATAGATCTCAAATTTTCCCTTTCTATTTTTGGGCGTAGAACTTACAAATAAATGTTTTTGTATTCTTTGTTTTGGTATTGACATCAAATCCGTGTTAAACAAGATTGGTAAGGTGTAGTTTAGAGAGATTCCGTTCTGATAATAATTTCTGTTATAATTTCAAATGCTGGTTTCTTTTTGATGAATAATTCTATATTCATGTCTACCTTAACAGATGACTCAAACCCACGTGACTCGGTTTTTTTAGCTGTTACTCTAATCGTCTAAGAACCTGATCCCTCTTTGAAGTCTTCCGTATTCACTGTATGGTTCTGCGCCATCTCGCTTATTTTAGACCACATAAGGATTAGGAAATCTATTTAAACCGAATTGGTTAGTTTTGTGCTGATCGTGAAATATTTTCTTGTTAGTCAAAATCTGGTTTTTTTTCCCATTTTTTCAGGAAACTTGCTCACCTGTCTTTACTATTATTATTCTTTCAGTTGTTGGGAATGAATCCATAGAATTGATCTCGTGACGTCACAGCCAAATCAACCTCTTATGCTGCAGTCATATATCAACCCTTTCTAACATGGATTATAAACATGCTATCAGAGAGGGATTTGAGTCGATTGTGTGGAAGATTAGAGATGAACATAAAACTGGCGAAATGTTCAAGGTCTTTCTTAATTTGGAACGATTAGTATCCAATTTCCACATCACTCAACCATTTTCTACGTCTTACTTTCTTACAGACGTCTGGATGATCAAAATCGGTAACAGCTTGGATATTTATTAACTTAAATTCCCTGTAGGTTTGGTAGAGTAGTTAAGAATAATTTTTACTTTACTTCTAGGCAATTGGACTTTGTGTATTACTGTCGATGCATTTCGGCCGTAGACCCAGTCGCTCAATCGTGATTGAACTATGTGCTTTATGTATATTTCCTGGCATTTATTTAGATCGGTAGGTGGAGATAGTATGTAAGTGTATTAGCGTTAAGCGTTATAAATTGGTACCATTGTTTATGTGTGGTTGCTTACCTACATTGTTATATGTTAAATTAAGTTATCCTTCGCAACCCACTGACTCACGGTGTGTTCTCATTGGCTGGATATTCCTATCTCGGCCAATATATCTTTCAGTGACAAGACGCCAATAGAGGTTTATTGATATGAGAGTAAAGAGAACTCTAAAAAACATTGCTTTAGGGATTTACTAACTTTCTGTAGTCTGGTACAGCTGTAACTAAGTCTTAGGATTTAAAACGCTAAAATCAGGGATTTGGTTCTCTTTGGTAGACACATAAGTTACCCAAATGTGGTTTTGCTATAACAAAAACACAAGCCTTCTATAATAATTATATGACTGGCTTCTACCAAACGCTTCCAATAGTTAACCTACTGTTTTGAAGTTCTTGAGGTCAGTTAGTGTTTTATCACTTTAATAATGTTGATTCTTGGTTCTCTTTTACTGATTTGACACAAAATCGAAAGCTACAGTGGTTGATATTGAAAGTAAGTCACAGCAAAGAAGGAAACCCATCTTGACATAATTAAATATAATAATGATAACAAGAACGTAAACGTTAAGAACAATTGGTGGGTGTTATTGGCTAGCTGCTTTCCATTTACTTTACCACTTCAAATTAGTGACGGCGAAAGCAAGTAAACCTCGAGTATCTTTGAGTAAAATGCAACGAAACAAACAAATCATTGCATTTAAGAAATTAAAATATTCAGTTGGTTTTGGTTGACACAGAAAACAGCTCGGTGGTTTTCAAATTAAAAAAAAAAAAATTGAGAGTTTGTAACGCTAACATTTGATAGCAGTGGTAGAACAGCACATGTATTCTTTTTCACATCTCTGCACTTAACATAAACGTAGAATAAATTAAAATAAGTATTATAAGAAATTTTAAATATTATAACTATTAAATATGACATATTTCATACCGAGTAAGTTTTGTTTGTTTTGGAATTTCGCACAAAGCTACTCGAGGGCTATCTGTGCTAGCCGTCCCTAATTTAGCAGTGTAAGACTAGAGGGAAGGCAGCTAGTCATCATCACCCACCGCCAACTCTTGGGCTACTCTTTTACCAACGAAAAGTGGGATTGACCGTCACATTATAACTCCCCCACGGCTGGGAGGGCGAGCACGTTTGGCGCGACTCGGGCGCGAAACCGCGACCCTCAGATAACGAAGCGCACGCCTTAACGCGCTAGGCCATGCCAGGCCCACCGAGTAAGTGGTAGAAAAATAATTACTGTGTTGCCGACGAGTCATCGGTACATTTACGAAATTACAACGTTAAAAACTGGGGTTCTACTCCCTGCGGTAGACACAGCAGACAGTCTAATGTAGTTTTGCGAAGAGACGCAAATAATTACTTTTAGTATTAACTCTCATAATCAAAATAAATATATTACTCTGAATTATCTTATTATACATGGGCTTTCCTTCTCTTAAGTTACCTATAATTCATATTTTGGTTTTAACTTCAAAAGTGCTGGCCCGGCATGGCCAGGTGGTTAAGGTGTTCTACTCTAATCAGAGGGTCGAGGGTTCGAATCCCCATTACACCAAACATGCTCGCCCTTTCAGCCGTCGGGGCGTTATAATGTGAAGGTCAATTACACTATTCGTTGGCAAAAGAGTAGCTCAAAAGCTGGCGGTAGGTGATTATGACTAGCTGCCTTCCCTCTAGTCTTACACTGCTCAATTACGGATGTCTAGCGCATGCAGCCCTCGTGTAGCTTTGCGCGAAATTTAAAAACAAACAAAGAAGAGTGACCCCTCAGCAAGTATCAACTGTAAGTTGAAGCACTACAATCCGGAGTTCGATTCCCCAAAAAATGAACTTGGAAGAGTAATTATTTTAGGAACACAAATAGCACGTTATAAAAAGAAATCATAACGAAAAGATTACAGCTTTAGGTGTGTGTGAAGGTGTATGACTTTCCGAACATACGGAAGTTATTTTGATGTCCATTGCGTTCTCAGGTAGTATAATGAATTTGTTGTTGTTTCTGGGAGGACTTTACCTTGGACATTAATTGAATAATGGATATTACATAGAAAATAACACACAGACTTTACAAAGGTTTTGGCTCTCACTTCAAACAAAAGTCTCTGAATCGTCTCCTGGCTTGTGAGTAATCAGATTGATCGATACAAATTGCAGAGCAGTAAGTCCGAGAAATGAAGAACATTTGGTTAGAGAATGTACAGATGCAATGCAAGAGAATACAATGGGTGTTTGAGTGTATTTTGATAGAATATGTGGAAGAAAACACGATTACGATTCTTACAACCAGAGCTACAACAAATTAAAGTACTTATTGCTTCGGTGTAATGTTAAACAGAAAAAGTCCTCAGAACGGCTATAAAAAGTAACCAAATAATTGTGGTCTCTAATAGTTCTAATAAAATTTTCATTGTCTTTTTTTTTCTTTGTGTGTGTGGCAATGTTTTTGAATTTCGCGCAAAGCTAGACGAGGGCTATCTGCGCTAGCCGTCTCTAATTTTGTAGTACAAGAGTAGAGGGAAGGCACCTAGTCATCACCACCCACCGTCAACTCTTGGACTACGCTTTTGCCAACGAATAGTGGGATTGACTGTCACATTATAACGCCCCCACGGCTGGGAGGGTGAGCATGTTTGGTGCAACGGGGATGCGAACCCGCGACTCAGATTACGAGTCGAACGCCTTAATCCACCTGAACATGCCGGGCTCGACAAGACAGACTTATGAAGTAACCCTTTGGAACTGTGCTGCTGTCAAGATGAACAGTGCTGTCAAGATGAACAGTTGCCAGGTTCATCATGTCGAGTAGTGACAGCGTCTTCTGTAACAACGGGGCAAAAATCCAAAGTAAGTTTCATATAATTTTTTCGACCTCTCTATTATCATTATTATGTTTAACTGTAACATTTTTATTTCTTTTTTTTTCTTGCATAACAATGCTCGTACTTACGATGAAATATTACTGTTGGTTTATTATTAAAACTAACATTATTGAAATTACAATTTAAATTATCATGTCACTTTTTCTATATAAAATATATCCACATCTCCCAAGTTGAGTTTTTAATTTACACTGAGACTGCCGGCAATTGAAATTGTTGGTAAAAATTGCAAAAACCGGAACTTAGGAATGTAAATGAAATAAGTATTTTATATTCCAGGAGATAGATGTCGTCTTACACACATATTTATTGTTTTTGTTCGGCGTTTCTTTCATATTTAAAGTTATATAAATTTATGAGACGAATATGGTTTATTTTCTAAAAGCCACTTAAATTTATTCGCCCAATAACAATACAGAGTGGTGTGTTTTGAAGCTTCCAGTGTCAGTTAGTTTTATATTTTTCATATAGTTGACTGTCCTTCGCTGATTCAGGTTATAATAAATTAAAAGCTGCTTTATTTCTATGGAAGAGTTGCTGCTGAAAATTTGATTAGCCAACTTCGTCTTAGTATTACTAGAGTAGGTGTTACTGCTTATATGTTGTTGTTTTTCTAAAGCGGTTTATTAGCAAAGAAAAACACATATCATTTTGACATAAAGAAATAATAAAATGACAGAAAGATAAATCATACTTTAATTTTATATTTATGTTATTGGTAATAATTCCAATGGCTTTTCGGTCAGGGGCCTGGCATGGCCTAGCGCGTTAAGGCGTGTGCTTCGTAATCTGAGGGTCGCGGGTTCGCGCCCGAGTCGAGCCAAACATGCTCGCCCTCCCAGCCGTGGAGGCGTTATAATGTCACGGTCAATCCCACTATTCGTTGGTAAAAGAGTAGCCCAAGAGTTGGCGGAGGGTGGTGATGACTAGCTGCCTTCCCTCTAGTCTTACACTGCTAAATTAGGGACGGCTAGCACAGATAGCCCTCGAGTTGCTTTGTGCGAAATATCAAAACAAACAAACAAACAAACTTTCCGGTCAGGCTGTTTGTTGCGTGACGAGTCGTCAAACTAGTTTTCCTTTTTACTACTTCCTGTAAACGCTAACTCTACAACGAAATATACTCGTCTGAGTGACAATTCAGGTTGATACGTCCCTTTAGGTGACGCTGTATTGCAGTGGTGAGGTTATTCAAAGTATATTTTTTTTATATACCTTCTAGACGTATTTCGAATCATTGAGATATAAATAATGCATTACATTATGCAGATGGACCACCACATGGACGACAAAATTGAATCAGAAACTAAAGGAATCTCACAGAAATTCTTAAAGTGGATTTTGCTTCAATTTTTCGTGTTCACTTATATTGTTTCATTTTTATTACTTGCAAATTGGCATTTCCATTACAAAAAAACAAACAAACAAACAAACAAACAAACAAACAAACCAAACACGAGTATTTTGTCATGCATGGTTCCTGGCCAATACGATTGCAATGCCCAAGTGCAATTATAGTTTAGTTACTATTTTTATGACAGATTCTAATGATTAGCTAATTTTCTTATTTCAGGTTTTGGACGCTAACCTGCTACTGTCTTTGGTGGCTAAGGTTCAATTCTGGGTCATCCCGAAAGGGAAGCGTGAGTGTGCTATTTACATATCAAGTATGTCGATGTCTATATTCACAAGGAATGATGTAAAACGTGTTTTCTTTATATACTGGTCTCTAGGTGATTGTTGTGCATTAATTTTGTTGTAACCTTTGTGTACTGTTCCGAATTTAAGGAGTGCGGCTACATGTCTGTAATTTTCTCTCTTCTAATTCTGGGTGTTTATTTATTTTAAGTGTTTCTGGTATCCACTGTCAAGCAAGGATGTAGTTATGTGTCTTTCTTTCATTTCCACGATAGTAAAACTGACAACCTTCTGTAGCAGTGCTATCTACTTTCATCATGATGATAAATACCACCTATAATAAGACAGTTTATTCATACCTACCAGCACTTGTTAAACCTTACACGGAGCATCTTAAACACGGCAATTTTAAGTTCTTTGATATGGTGGCTAAGATATCTTAAAGTAACGTTCTTAGTAAGTCTACAGTGAGAATTTAATAATTCATGAACTATTTGAACAGATAACATCCCACGGTAAAATTCACGATATAAATAAAAGGTAACAAACTTCCAACTTTGAGATGCGGTGGTTATTAAGATACATAATTCATGCACTTTACAGTTTATTTGTAAAAAACCCACGGTTCGACTATAAGAAGTGAAGATAAAAACAACTCAATACGATAAACTCGTTCTCAGTTTACTGTTGTAGACGATGAGAAACATTTATAATATCGAAGACGCTACGAAGAAAGAATAAAAATATATCATTGCAACCAACGAAGTCCCGAAATCGTTATAAAAACATCTAGAATTAGCAGTAAAACACAGTCATATTTTTATATAACTATCTATTGTTGGTACAGCGTGCGAAGGTCATTACACAGTGTGAAAGAACTCGGCAAACGACAAACAATTTAAAGACCAAATAGAAAGTAAAACCATCGTTTTATGACATGTGTTGTAAATGTAGACTCCAATACACGTGTGAAACAAACGGCCAACGAACTTTACAATTCCGAGCATGATAGTCATATAAGACTCGATAATCATCAGTCATGCTGAAAGGAAGAGCATAGTTGGTGTGACGGGGATTCGAATCAGCGACCCTCAGATTACGAATCGTGTTCTTTAGCCACCTGCCGCCAGATAAGAATCTATCCGATTAGCCATTTACTAAGAAACTCCAGGATCAAATCCCAGTCCATACCACTACAGAAACAGTTTTTATCAAAGTGTTTCTGAAATGGACTGGCAACCGAAACGCAAAATAAAAATACGTAAAATAATTAGTGTGCATCATAAGTATCATGATATAGTAAATAATTAATAATTAGCCTTACGTGACCGTATAGAATACTAATTATTACAAAGATTATTATCTGGTTTCCACGAAGTTATCAAACACTAACAAAACACAGCTGATATTAACCAATCTTTCCTGCAAGTTTCCGGTCATATTTTACCTTTTTTCGTGGTCATTACTTTCATATTTCCATTTATTTATTTTGTTTCAGTTTATTTTCCATTCAGTTTGATTCTTTCAACCCATTAACTTCCAGCGAGCTTTCGCTAGCCTTGAATTTCTGTTTTTTTTAACTTGTATAATTTCTTTACCATTAACAGGTATTTGTTTTACAAATGTAATTTGTTCCTCATATTTGATTCATACACATTGTTACGTATTATAACTTGTCTTGGACGACTTACATGTATTATGTTCCGCACGTTGCGTATTACGGTTTAATTTAGAAGTTAATTGATTGTCAACATGTATCAAATTTATGATATTCGCCAACAAGATTGATGAACGCAATTTTCTTTCTTCATACAAATAAATTTCAATATTCAAGCAACTACACCATTTATAATGACGATTATTACAAATAGTGATTTATATAAAAGAGTTTCACAAACCTGCAAACAATATTGAGTCTTTTATCTGGTCTGGAACTGAATATTTTATCGACGGTTCACGGAGAGTGAGTTAATTCTATGTTGTTACACAGGTGCAATTCGCTTGACGGGAAGCTATTATCTACTGCACTGAGCACGCGAAAGATTTTTACCAACGAAAATATTTAAAGTCCTCGTATAATTACTGCTATTCGAAGTTATTCCTCTGGAGTTAAATGCTTTGTAATGTTCGAATTTATAAATATCAGTAGTTTTCTGATCAATAAGCTTTTATCACCGTTATAGTTTTCGAGGTTTATAGTATACGGAGAGACTGTTTTAATATTGTTGCTTTGTTACAATACTGGCAAACAATAATATTTTATATAAACAGATCATACAATGTTATTGACCGTCACATTATAACGCTCCCACAGCTGAAAGAGCGAGCATCTTTGGTGTAAGTGGGATTCCAACCCGTGACCCTCCAATTACGAGTCGAGTGCCTTAACCACCTGGTCATGCGGTGCAAGACCAGATGAAAAGCTTGTATATCCAAATTGATGAAGGTTGCTGTTACTGTTAAAAACATTAATTGATCATAATTTATTGGATTACTCAGAAGACAGATGGCAGATGATATAAACACACGTATTAAATACTGTTCATGTGATATCAAGTGAGAGCTTCAGAAGTAAACAAAAGTCCCTAATTTAGCAGTGTAAGACTAGAGGGAAGGCAGCTAGTCATCACCACCCACCGCCAACTCTTGGGCTACTCTTTTACCAACGAATAATGGGATTGACCGTCACATTATAACACCCCCACGGCTGGGAGGGCGAGCATGTTTGGCACGATGCGGGCGCGAACCCGCGATCCTCGGATTACGAGTCGCACGCCTTACGCGCTAGGCCATGCCAGGTCCCATGGAAGTGTTAAACGTCTAAACAGCATTTCTTCTGAGTAAGTTCATGACCAGGCATGACCTGGTGGTTAGAGCATTCGACTCGTAATCCGAAGGTTGCGTGTTCGAATCTGCGTCGCACCAAACATGCTCGCCCTTTCAGCCGTGGGGGCGTTATAATGTTTCGATCAATCCAACTAAGAGTAGGCCAAGAGATGGCAGTGAGTGGTGATGACTAGCTGTCTTCCCTCTAGTCTTACACTGCAGAATTAGGGAAGACTAGCGCAGATAGCCCTCGTGTAGCTTTGCGAGAAATTCAAAACAAACCAAATGTGAGTCATGGTGCGTCATCCCAATTTCGTACGCATAAGCGTTTCGTTTTTTAACGGTATTATGTATTCTGTCTACTTGCATCCTTCACAAGTGTGAATTTTTAAGATGACCAATAAATCAATAACAATTTTGTGTGACATTAAAATGGTAAAGTGAACAAGTAAAAGGCATAAATGTGCCAAATTTACTGATAACAAAATCATATCTCTAGATTATATTCCAATGTTTTGGTCTGGTTTTGGTAAATACATCATAACAAGTTAACAAACTCCACAATGAGCTTTCCACTCTCTTTCCACCACAAATAATTCATCTCCGGATTTTAGTTTTTCACATCCGAAAGGTTAACACTGACTCACAAGTGAACGTATATTTTAATAAATGTAATCTTACCTATTTTATTTCACAGATATACTTTCATTGAAGCTGTAACTTATAACAAAGCAATGTTTCCACCACATTTTGTTTATTTATACGTTATTACTTGCAAGTAAAATCTGTATATCATAATAGTTATGTAGTGTCTTCATCCTAATGTTAAGTAATAAATATCTCAGTTAAAGTTAGTAAATATTTAATGCAATATTTTAGCTGAGAAAAAAAACCTTTTTTTCTTGCGTTGTAACACAGGTATGGTGTGTGAAAAGTGATATCTTTGAATGTGAATCAAGTTTTAAATTATATTCTACACGAATGGCTTATAAATACTTTTTCATCTGAAACAAATAAGCATAAAACTACTAATGTGGCACGCTCAGAGACTTGATCCTGTTTGTAGTGTAACGGATTTAGCGTTACACATTTATCCTAATATCTACGTTTGTTTCAGGTTAATGCATGTAACGTACCTTCTTAAGTGCGCAAGTCCCTCCTGTTCTCTAAATGTGTAGAAGATTCTCGAAGATAAAAATCAACAACGTACGATGTAGGTAAACTACTGGTACTTACTAGGTGAACTACTGGTGATTACTAGGTGGACTACTGGTGATTGCAAGGTAAACTACTGGTGATTACTAGGTAAACTACTGGTGATTACTAGGTAAACTACTGGTGATTACTAGGTAAACTACTTGTGATTACTAGGTAAACTACTGGTGATTACTAGGTAAACTACTAGTGATTACAAGGTAAACTACTGGTGATTACTAGGTAAACTCCTGATGATTACTAGGTGAACTACTAGTGATTACAAGGTAAACTACTGGTGATTACCAGTATTGTTGCCAATTGAACTTTCTAGAATCTCGCCTAAAAGTGTATAAATCGACGTGCCAAGAGACAGTAAAAGAATACTGTTTGATCGATACATTTAGTACACTATAAACCTTAGAATCTGTAATTGTGGTTAACGCCTGTTGATCAGAAATCTACAGATATTTGGCCAGTAACGTTTATATATTTCGAACATCGCGAACCGTTCAGTTTCAGTTAATTAACATTGAGCGATAATATTTCTACGAAAACATTAAATATCTTTGTCGGTAAAGAGCTCAGTTTGTGAGTGATATGAGGCCAGCTAAGCTAGCTAACTTCAACAAAGTGTAACAATATCAACTCAAAATTAATTCTCTCATCGTGAACCTGGATCGTCGATAAAATACTCAATTTTGGACCACATAGAAGACTTGGTATAGTTTGTAAGTTTGTAAAACTGTTGTATCTAAACCAATATTTTAATAATTATATAATAACCGTTATTACAAATTGCATTGTTGTTTGTACACTAAAATATATTTATGTTAAGAAAGAAAATTTGATAGAAACTGACATTCAGTTAATTTCTAAGTTAAAATTAAAATTTCCAGCTATTTGAAATTGTAATATAATAAATTGAAGATTCGTCCGAGATAAATAGTAATACGTAACAGGAGAGAAGTGGGAACCTAGAAACTGTCTGTCATATGAAGTTGCTGTAAGAAAGTAGTTTGTTTGTTTTCAATTTCGCTCAAAGCTACACGAGAGCTATCTGCGCTAGTAGTCCTCAATTTAGTAGTGTAAGACTAAAGAGAAGGCAGCTAGTTATCACCACCCACCGCCAACTCTTGGACTACTCTTTTACCAACGAATAGTGGGATTGTCCGTCACATTATAACGCCCCCACGGCTGAGAGGGCGAGCATGTTTGGTGCGACCGGGATTCGAAACCGCGACCCTCAGATTACGAGTCGAACTCCTTAATCTACCTGGCCATGCCGCGCCTCTTATCTTTGCGCTGAAACAAAGACAATATAATTTAACATTTGGATTACACTTATGAGTGGCCTTTAAACAAGAATACGTAGTAATAAATTAATGCACAAATGTAAGGTTAAGGTGTGGCTGGCCCGGCATGGCCAAGCGCGTTGAGGAGTGCGACTCGTAATCCGATGGTTGCGGGTTCGCATCCCCGTCCCGCCAAACATGCTCGCCCTTTCAGCCGTGGGGGCGTTATAATGTGACGGTCAATCCCACTATTCGTTGGTAAAAGAGTAGTCCAAGAGTTGGCGGTGGGTGGTGATGACTAGCTGCCTTCCTTCTAGTCTTGCACTGCAAAATTAGGGACGGCTAGCGCAGATAGCCCTCGAGTAGCTTTGTGCGAAATTCAAAAACAAACAAACATGGTGTGGTGTTGCTTTAAAATAAAGATCAGTGAAGCAGATGCTGTCAGGGAAGAGTGTTCTTAAGAATCTAGCGAGCAAAAAAAACTCCAAATCACGAGCCATCTTCTTGAAAATGATGTTTTTCACCAGTAAACTTGTTAAAAAGTTTTCAAATAAATATTAATGTATATATTTTTATAGGTAACATTTCAAAGTAATATTTGTTCAAGAAAGGCCACGGTGATGAATTCGCCAAGGGAAATCGAAATCTGGATCACAGTGGCGTCAGTCCGTTATCTATCGCTTTCCAATCTGTAGAAGATTTTTAAAAAAAAATTATAAATTAAAGTAATATGTTATCCAGTATCTATGGTATTATGATCTTTTCAAATTATTTATTACTGTGGTAAAATTTATCTTTGCTTTGGTTGTTTATTTGTTTTTTTGAATTTTGCGCAAAGCTACTCGAGGGCTATCTGCGCTCGCCGTCCCTAATTTAGCAGTATACACTGAAGTCACTGTCATGTTTGTAAAACCATCTTGAGATGATTCGTGTTTCGTGACACGGCGCATCATCCTGCTGTAAGTAGCCATTGGAAAACGGGTAGACTGTGACCATAAAGGGATGCGTATGGTCAGCAACAATTCTCAGGTATGCTGTGGCACTCAAAGGATGCTCAACTGGTATTAAGGTGTCTAACGTGTACCAAGAAAACATCTCTCATACCATTATACTATTACCAGCAGCCTGTAACACACTGTTACGTTAAGTTTTGGTGATCCCATGTCCACTGTAGCATCATCTTATTTTTAACTCACAGGAGTTTTTAGAAGACCCTGGCCGCCATGGCCAGGTGGATTAGAGCGTTCGACTCGTAATCTGAGGATCGTGGGTTCGAATCCCCGTCGCACCAAACATGCTCGCACTTTCAGTCGTGAGGGCGTTATAACGTAACGGTCAATCCCACTATTAGTTTGGTAAAAGAGTAGCCCAACAGTTGGCGGTGGGTGGTGATGAGTAGCTGCCTTCCCACGGTCTTACACTGCTGAATTAGGGACGGCTAGCGCAGATAGCCCTTTATTAGCTTTGCGCGAAATTGAAAAGAAACAAATTTTAGAAGACCCATGTCGGTCATCTGCTGCTCTAGCCCATTCACTTCAAGATTCGACGTGTTGTGGGTTCAGAGATGCCCTTCTGCACGCCACTGTTGTAAAATGGTTATTTGATTATTTGTGACTTTCCCGTCAGCTTGAACGAGTCTGGTCAGTCTCCTCCTAACCCTCTCATAAAGAAGGTGTTTTCGCCCACAAAACTGCCGCTTACAGGATGTTCTTTTTTTCTCACCATTCTGTGTAAACTCTATAGACTATAGTGCGTGAAAATCCCAGAAGATCAGCAGTTTGTGAGATGCTGGAACCACCAAGTCTAACACCAACAATCTCTCCATGGTCAAAGTTGCTTAAATTACACATCTTTTCCATTCTAATATTTGGTCGAACAACAATTGAACCTCTTGACCATGTCTGCATGATTTATATATTGAGTTGTAGCCACGTTATTCGCTGTTCATCTATTTGCGTTAAAGAGCAAATGTACATAATAAAGTGGCCACTGAGTTAAGTTATGAATATATATCTTTGAAAGTTGTTTTGAAAATATGAGAAGAAAGATAACGAAACGGAATTTATTTCTGTAGCTACGTGATAATGAATGTTAATTAGAAAACCTCCAAATTTGATGCCACAAAGGGAATTCTACAGTGCTAAATGCGCTCTGTGTAGCTTTGCGCGAAATTCAAAAAGCAAAAACAAAACACTGCTAAATTCTTTGGTAAAATCAAGGGTTCGATTCCCCTCAGTGGACTCAGCAGATAGCCCAATTTGGCTTTGCTGTAAGAAAAGAAACACAAACAAACATTAACTCTCCCCAATACAGTAGACGTGCTATTCCATCATTGTATATTGCAATATCATAAACGATGTTTTGTTTTAAAGTGAGAAGTCCTTTCTTATAGCTTAAGTTACGATTTCTCATCTTGTTGTATTATCAGTGAAAAATACTTCTGTTATGACAAAACATTTACTCCATCTATCCGCAAGGCCAGACGCACGGTGTTATGAGCTAGAAATGAGAAATATCTTGCGAAACTTCGGTCAATGTGTTTTACCTTTATGAAATTCTTCTCTATAATCCAACAGATTCATAAACCTTCTCAAATATAATATTTCACAAGAACTGGTTGAAATATATCGTAATATTGGAGAAAAAGCAATAAATCCATCCCAAATTCATAGCGTTTCATACAATATATTTGTTGTTAAGTGCAAAGCTACATAATGGACTATCTGTGCTGCGCCCACCATGGGTATTAACATCAGAATTTTCGTATTATAGGCTTTCTGATTTAGGGCTTGTTCAAGTGAGTTTTTTGTTGTTGTTATTTTTTATTTGAATTACTTCAAAGTTTTTATGAAGTTTGGAATGAACAAGAAGTTTATAGCATTAGAGATTTTCTCTCAGAATTCTGAACTGTATTCGAATTGAAAATTATGTGAGAACACAAATAGAAATACTTAACTCTGCGTATGGCTCGTTGATAATAGGGTATTTCTTCATGACGTATATATGCACCTAAGTGAGTAGTAGTAAAATAAGTTAGAACCCTCACCGAGTTGCTATAGTCCTTATTTCCACATACGGTCTTGCTTTATCTAACGACTGTGCATCTTGACAATAGCCCTGCAGCGCATTTTCATTGCAAAATTTTCCATCGTAAAAATGCCACGTGAAACTCCTGCACCTCCTCCCTGCACCTTTCCCTACTGCACCAAATTTACGAAAATTACCAATACCCATTTCAACACTTCAATTGGACAGAAATCCAAGGAATGCCAGGCTCAACGGCTTGAGTGGTATGTCTTCATATCGAACAGTATATATCAATTTCATTCTCTATCTGTTTTGGGTATCTAGTGATGGAATAGGTGATATAATTAGAAGCCTATTGTTAGCGAACTTATGCTTTGTTGGCCTCGTTTCTACCTTTTCATACTTCTTGACTGTCTAACGTACCGTTGTCTGAGGCATCTAGATGGCGTTTACCACCAACTTTTTTGTTTATAGATTCTTAACTAACTAAACGCTGCACGTTGCCTACCACGGTTGAGCTACAACTTGATGAAACTTTGTAGAAGAGACGACAACTGCCCGTTGTGGAGACACAAGTGTAGAAGACGACGTTTCGAAAGTCAGTGTGTGTGTAAGTACTAATGGTCTTTTATAGTGTCCTGGCGGATTCTGGAGAGCGTGTTGTGATTGATTGGACACTATAAAAGACCGTCAGCACCTACACACACACTGATTTGAAGACGAAAAGCGGAAGACTTTCTAAGCGTCGTCCTCTACACTTGTGTCTCCATAACAGGCAGTTGTCGTCCATTCTACAAAGTTTCATCACGAATACTCTGCCTGAACAATCTATCAAAGAAAAACAACTTGTTTTAGATTTATTTCTGAGTGATCATGGTGCCCCAAGTTGAACCAATATGCCTCTGTTTTTCAATACCGTGTATATCTGTGTGTGTGTGTTTTTTTCATATAGCAAAGCCACAAAGGGCTATCTGCTCAGCCCACCGAGGGGAATCGAACCCCTGTTTTTAGCGTTGTAAATCCGGAGACATACCGTTGTACTAGCGGGGGGCCCGTGTATATCTCTATATTGTAATTGCTAAATCCCTTGTTTCAATACACCTTTATGATCTGAGTGTATGAATATATTAAATTAGAAAGAATTGTTACATACTTTTCTCCAGAAAGAGTCCAGTTGCCATTTCTTCCATACTACCTAAACAACTCATAAAATTCTCAAAATGTAGTTTATTACGTTTCATTCCACCATGAGCTGTTGTTTTTCTGGCTGTGGTTGTCACGTGACTTGTTTCAATGCATATCCAACGTTGGTTTACTATATCATACTCAACGCTGTATAACCAACATTACTATGAAGTTAAAGTTAAAACTTGGTGATATCTGCCTGTATGAAAAACACACAAAATCAGTTTCAGACACATTAATCAATAGAAACCTTTTAAATATCGTGATTTAAAAATAAAAGAGTTGGCTTCTTTAGCAGATTATACGATTATGACAGTAACAGATGTATAAGACTCTAAAAACGCTAAAATCATGCGTTCGATTCCCTTTACTGGACATATTGGATAGTCAAATGTGGCTTTGCTATAAGAAAAACCCAGCCCAGAACCCTAAAATATTATACCCTGTTTTCAAAATATGTCTAGCCATAAAAGGCATTTAAAAATGTCATTGTTTGAACCTTAAACGTTTCATTGTTGTTTAGTTAACTATGGTTTTTTTTTGTCATAGATGAGTGGTTAAGTCGATTGATTGTTTGTTTTTTTTTAATTTAAAAAAAAAATTGTACAATAAGCTTCCTGTGCCCTCTCCGCCATGTGTATCGAAATCCAGTTTCAAGAAATGTGAGTCCGCAGATATACCACTGTAAATTATGGGCAAAGAAACCTTTGTGAGTTTTTTTTTTTTTGTCGGACGTTAAACAAAGCATTATCTAAGCCTATTAACGGAACTACTAACTGTTTTTCATTTTCTCGATGTCTTTCTAAATTGCAAATCATTTATTTATTATATATGCGAATTTCTGTTGATATGAAAAATTCGTGTTATGTCTCTATCTATCTCTCTTTTTTTCTTAAAGTAATTTCCAAACGCTCCCCCTGGCTCTGTGATTATGAGATCCTCACTTGCTCAACGCCATCGAATACGGCAATTATTCTCTTTTGACGTCACAATAAGCATTTAATACTAAATTTAATCAGCTTAAGTCCAACTTTTCGGAGTTATTTTAGAAATTTTAATGAGCTTGGAATTACTATTTAGCAAAAAGCAATAAAACTATCGCAGCTTGTTAATTATTCATTCTGAGTATACTTGTCTTTGAGAACCAGATGTTTTTGATTGATAGCTTCTAGTCCATTTGATTACACATCATTTTACGCCCGGCATGACCAAGAGTGTTAAAGAGTTCGACTCGTAATCCAAGGGTCGCGGGTTCGAATCCTGCTCGCACCAAACATGCTCGCCCTTTCAGTCTTGGAGACCTTATAATGTCACGGTCTATCCCACTATTCGTTGGTAAAAGAGTAGCCCAAGAGTTGGCAGTGGGTGGTGATGACTAACTGCCTTCCCTCTAGTCTTACATTGCTAAATTAGGGACGGCTAGCGCAGATAGCCCTCGTGTAGCTTTGCGCGAAATTCAAATCAAACAAGCAAACACAAAATTCACACCAGTTCGTTTCATACGTCTAGTCGATCACACACACAGTTATCATTACTTTTTTTCTATATTGTATGTTAAGTTTATTGTTCTTATTTCTTGAATTCATTGTACGTTCGTGAAGTTATTAGGTGAAAGAAACTTGTGGTTCTTTTATATTTGCTGTGGAGCAGATGTTATTAACTAATATTCACATATTTTTTTCAAGCGTATAACACTCACCAAATGTATAAGTTGCCTCACCTGACTTCTAGAAGTTCCCGTTGTTTCTTATCTTCGTTTGTATTCAAACTATTTCGCGCATGCTCCTTGACTCTGGTAGCAATGGTTCATATTGTTAACCGATGTAGCCATGCCTGACAAAGGGACACGTGTAATGATAAATCATAAGCAGCCTTTTTTGTTGTTAAGGAAGCAGAGAAAAAAAATACATATTCGTTTGATCGGTTTGAAAGTAACTTCTGCTCTGACTTCGGAATAACTTCATTACAAGGACAGTTGAAAGTGGCGGCATCTGTTGAAGATGTCTATTATTACAGTGATTGTAGTGGTATAATTTTCTTTCTTTGGAATTTCGCAGAAAGCTACTCGAGGGCTATCTGTGCTAGCCGTCCCTAATTTAGCACAGAGGGAAAGCAGTTAGTCATCACAACCCACCGCCCACTCTTGGGCTACTCTTTTACCAACGAAAAGTGGGATTGACCGTACTTTATAACGCCCCCACGGCTGGGAGGGCGAGCATGTTTGGTGCGACCGGGATTCGAACCCGAGACCCTTGGATTACGAAGCGCACGCCTTAACGCGCTAGGCCATAGTGGTATAATGATAGAATATTTTTGCCCCGAAACAAAATCGGATAAATGGATTTTACGGAACTATTTTATTATTTTTGTTTAGTTTTTTAATGGCGTTGATTAATTGTTTATTTTTTATTAAATGCTTAAGTTTTGCTCTTCATGGTGAGCCAACTTTGTGATTTCCAAATGCAGGATAACTAAACGCACAATCCTTGATTTGCCGTTGGAATTACTCACTAACGTTTCGTGTACAAGAAGCGTAATACTTTTACATACTTTGAGTTTCAATAGAAACTTTTGTTCGATTAATATTGTTTCGAAGTTCTAGACATGAAATTCACAAGTCGAATAAGGTTCACAGCCTGTAGATGTATCATCAGTATATTTAGGTTCAAGACAGTCTATGATATAAAAGAAAAACAACACCTGAATGAATAAGCAGTAAGGAGATTTACAAATAAAATAAGGGTTTTGCGGGTCTCTCTGTCTTAGGTAACGTTTCAAAGTAGATTATATAAATATAGAAACAACATGAATTTTCCTTTTAGACCACGCCATACTGTCCTTAGATTAAAAAAACTCTCGTCATATGATCGAGTTACTGACTGTATGTTATAAGTAAACTTCCTCACCAACCAGATATGTCCATAAAATATTAAAACGATCATCGGCAGACGGATTTTCTACACTGACCACTTTGAGGAAGTGCTTGCTCCACAAGATAAAGATTAGCTATGGCATACCTGATTACAATGCATGCAATTTATGATTACTGTTGCAGTAGTCTAAGTCTTAAACTTTAGTGGCTACTGTCTGACGTCTAATCAAAACAAATGGGATAAGCTTGTTTTGGTATTCAAAACTTGAGAAACTAAAAGTTGAAACACGCCAACCATGTGTATTCTTTACATTGTTTACCATTGTTTCGTCCATAACTTTCCGAAATGTTCTCGAGCACCCTGTCATATTTTGCAAGAAATACCACGAGCTTCAGAAATGAGGAGTTGTTCAAAGCATCAATTTTTGATAGCTTTATGATATCGATGAATTTGTTCTTGCCTAGCTTGTGTGATCAGTAAAACATTCACCAACTACCGGGTAGCATAGTTAACCTAAGTAATTATAGTGTGTTGCTAAGTATGTTACTGCTCCTGCTCTTCTGATAGTTAGCTCCTGTCCTTCCAATCCGAAAACATTTTCTTGCAAAGTGTGTGTGTTTATCCCTCTATAATTGCATTTTTAATCAGAAGATAGATATGATAGAACACATAATGAGTGTTTGTTGAGCAAGCTAACCATTTTTTTTCCCTACAAGAGTGTTATGATTAACGACACGAGTGATATACATTCCAAAATTTGCACTTCTGGAATCTCTGATTCAGCTTAACTTCCTTTGGTTGGTAAGAAACGTACTGGAAGAGCAATCTTCAGGACTTGTCTCTCAGTTTCTCTTGTAATGAAATGAAAAATAGTTGATGAATAGTTTCGATTTTGATAGGATATCAAGACGACATCACTATTTAATTTCTTTGGGATTTCATTGTCCATCTGGAACTTGGTTCTCCACTTTCGACTACTGAAGACTGTCTTTACTGCCAGGATTTTTGGTCTCGGCATTGTCAACCGATTCCTGACCCGGTCTTCTCTTGTGTTCCCTTTACCTTTTTGTTTTGAACTGACCAACTTTAACTCACTTTGAAGTTCTTTGATACTTTTAAGAGACATTTGGCAAAACTAATGTCATGTTGTTATCCTTTCTGATAATTGTTAGATATATCTGAGAATGACAATGATATTTGGTCACCATCTTAATTTTGTAGAAGAGTATTTTCTTCAAAGTTTAAGTGTGAAGTTTTGGAATTGAAATATTCTTCTTGGTTTGAAATAAGTTTTTGTAATTCTTGTTCTTGTTTCCTTATATTTTTCACAGATATGCTGCAGCTGGAAATACATATACTGGTTCCCCAACCATTTAGATATGTATATATAAGACCGCTTATCTCCAAAATATCTGAGTGGCACTTTTCGTAATGATGTTGTTAAACAGGCCACCACTAACTAAACCTTATACAGTGATATTTCTAGCACGACTCTTACAGGATTACAGCCTACAAGAAAGTTTGTGGACTTACAACGCTAACATCCAGGGTTTGATTGCCCGTAGTAAACGCAGCAGATAGCCCAAACAAACATACAGAACACTAAGCACTTCTCACCGAACATAAGTAAACGAACTATGAGCACGTTTTGTGTGTATAATATTAACAATATTTCTCGATATACCAGGAGCACACAGCCTCGAAAATACTGAGAGATTCTCTATACTTGGTAGGTTTAAAAAATGCATCACAGACAATTATACTAAAATATTATTATACAGGGTGGCTCGTAAGTCCCTACCCATCCATATATCTTATGTATCCAGTGTATCTGTGTGCTGTCCCTCATTCTCTCTGCATAATATTATGCGACGCCATGTTCTGTGAGACATTTTCCTCAACATAGCAGGGGTTATTTTTCCAAATGCCGCGGTAACAGCTGCCTTCAACTCATCATTAGTATTATAACATTGTTTGGACACAATATGGATGGGTAGAGACTTACGGGCCACCCTGTACAAAAGTTAACTGTTTCTTGTCTAACGTTACAACATTATTATTTTGAATATTAATTGTTTTGATAGGAAAATAACAGGTTTATAATATGAGCACAACTAGAAACCTTGGTAGTACAGCCAGGCCAGTTTATTTCACTTTTATGATAATATCAAATTAATCCTGTAATGCACGTAATTTCGACAAGGAAGTCAATTTCACGCATTCTCGTCAAGCACCAGTGATGACAGGTCAAATATGCTACAGTTAGGCCTATCACAAAGAAATATACGCCTGCAAAGTGCTTAAGTGGTGTTAATGTGTTTATTTGTTTTGACTCAAAGTAGTTTTGGAACTTTTTCAATAAAATGTCTTATATTTTCTTCTTTACTAATATTTCATCTATCTTTTTAATATACTTGACAATTACTTGGCACAGGGCCAACTTCCCAGCCGATCTACAAAAATCGATGGTCAGGATATTTACTCGACTTGTTCTCTTTTGTTCTCTCACCGCACTACCCTTACTAGTAATAATAATCGTTTAAACTTACTATCATTTGTTATTATATCTTATACATATATAGGTCATTCCCTCTACCATCTTGTATTCTTTTCATATTTTAACCCGAAAGGTCGAAGTTTTTATTTCAAATTTGCAATTACTTGCCATTATATTTTACTTTAACGGGGCTCTTTTTAACCAGTCTGATTCTATACGTAAAACATATGTCCACATTTACATTCTTCGTTTCCAAAACAGTTTTGGTGAACTGTTTTAGTGTTTGGTTACGTTTGTTATGCACTAAAAAATATGCATACGTTATCCAATCGTCTTTGTAGTTGTCTGTTATTTTAGTGTACTTAATTGTTTGCAAACATTTTTCCTGTGGAGATCACGATTTATCACCGTAAGCATAACTACTTTCACAAAATAATATTTATATGTTAAATCTACTTACGTTTTAAGTTTATGAATATCTGTTTTAGCGGAAAATAACATAACAAATCCGAGTTGATTACGTTTTCTCTTTATAATAAAGTTAATATAGGTCTACAATAAAACCCGTCGCCCTGTGTGTCAGGGGTACGTTTACAGACGAGAAATCAGTAAAATATGGGGATTTACTCACACAGTGAATAAAGGAAGATTGAAAGTCTACCCGGCATAACCAGGTGGTTAAGGCACTTAACTCGCAAACTGAAGGTCGCGGGTTCGAATCCCCCTTCAACCAAATATTTTCGCCCTTTCAGCCGTAGGGGCGATACAGTGTTACGATCAATCCCACTATTCGTTGGTAAAAGAGTAACCCAAGAGTTGACGACGGATGGTTGTGACTAGCTGCCTTCCCTCTAGTCTTACACTGCAAAATTAGGGACAGCTAGCGAAGACAGCCCTCGTGTAGCTTTGCGCGAAATTCAAAAACAAACCTCTTGAAGCCTAACTGTACTTGATTAATCAAATTTTACGTTTATTGGTATTACGAAATTTACCCTATACTGGTAAAGTATTACCACTAGTACAACACTATTACAATTACAGTAATCACTACCAATAAATAGTATTTATTACACAATATTGTACATCATAAGTACTTCTTAATACGTAAATTATGGTTTAAGTCACCATGCAGATACTTAAAGATTATCACGATTCACACAAAGTCTTAGAAAATTAAAAACATTCAGGGCACTTGTACAGAATTTTCCCAGTGAAATCTCGAGTGTTAGAGACGCATCCATTTGTAGTAGTTTATTTGATATCTTAAGGATATTACAATTCTTTATCATAATGCTAATTAGAATGTATTGAACCTCACTGAACAAGTTATAGTTGTTTATGGATCAAATAAGTAAAACACTAAAAGTAAAATATTGAGTTATCAACTAAACTACTACAAATGGATGCGCCTCTAACACTCAATATGTTACTGTGGGAATTTTGCACAAGTACCGCTGTATTTTTCACCATAAATGAATCAGTCGTAGTTGGGTTTAGGAAGAAACGTAGCACTGAGGCCAAACAAATGACATATACAACTTAGGCTTAGTACCACATTCAGTGACCTTACGTTTTATTTAAAAAAATACAATATAGCCTGCTTAATAATAACATTATATAATAACAGCACTTTTGTTTGTTTGTTTGTTTGTTTTTCAATTTCGCACAAAACTACTCGAGGGCTATCTGTACTAGCCGTCCCTAAATTAGTAGTGTAAGACTAGAGAGAAGGCAGCTAGTCATCACCACCCACCGCCAGCTCTTGGGCTACTCTTTTACCAACGAATAGTGGGACTGACCGTAACATTATAACGCTCCCACGGCTGAAAGGGCGAGCATGTTTGGCGCGATGGGGATACGAACCCGCGACCCTCAGATTACGAGTCACACGCTTGGCCATGCCGGGCCCAATAGCACTTTTACAGTTTAGTGCTAGCAACGCATATCAGTATAAGGCAAGTAAGAGTCAACCTTAAATTTTAGGTAAACATAACACTACAGAAATATTTCTCTCAATTTTATTTCTAACTTCAAAATTTAAGGTATAAACAACGAAAGCTAGCGAAATATTATGCTTGAATCTTAAATGTTACTTTTACACGCCAATAATTTAGTAAGAGACATAAACATAATGCGTTTTACTGTTTGTTTGAAATTAAGCGCAAAACTACACAAAGGGCTAGCTGTGCTCTCCCCACTAAAGGTATCAAAACCAGATTTCTGGCGTTGTATGTCCGCGAGTATGCTGCTGTACCGGTGAGAAGCCATAAGTGGAACTGGATGTGTATGTGTGACGATGGATAGTTAGAATTTACGTGACAAAACTTTTACTTTAGACGTAACAACAATTTGTCAGTTACCTTTATTGATTTGACATGACTTTATATTTACGGATAATAAAAACAAATTATTGAGAACGTCATATGATCAACTCTAGACGTGTTTGTTTTTTAATTTCACGAGGGCTATCTGCGCTAGCCGTCCCTAGTATGGTGAAGTTACCTAAAAGTAAAACACAAAATATTATGTTTGGATAAATTTCATAGAATTCGGAGTAAAATTCAAATATTTAATCAGCTGAACAATGTTCTGAATAATAATTGTTGTTTAAATGATCAGCTAAACAATGTTCTGAATAATAATTGTTGTTTAAATGATCAGCTAAACAATGTTCTGAATAATAATTGTTGTTTAAATGTTTCCGCGTATACCAACTATCTGGAAATATTTTGGTTACTTCTGGTAATACATAGTACCAGTAATATTATAATTAGTGTTACTGCTAATACTAATTATACTAGTACAGTGTTTCTTAACCTTGTTGGAAGTACTAAACCCCGGAAGTTTCGTACTTGTATTCACTAAACCCTTTGTAATTGGAAAAATAAAATATGATTTTTTTTCAAATTCAAAACATAAGTAGATATGTTATTAGTGCACAAAATGAACTATGCATCAGTTGCACACAATATCTCTGTGTTTAAAGAACAAAACCAACAGAACATGAATTTCACACAAAAACACCAACATAACTCAATGAATATTTATTGCAAATCAATGTGACTTTTGCTGTTGCCTTTCAGAGACAAGTTCAGAAATGCGCGGCTTCACCATGACAAGTGCCACTCTCATATCATTTTTGCAACAAAGCCTGTTCCTTTTCTTTGTTTTTATGTCTACCATCCTCGAAAAGGATTGTTCGCAAAGATACGTTGTAACAAACAGTATGAGTATCTCAAGGACTTTCTTAGCAACAAGAGGGTACGCTACGATTTGGTGACACCAAAACGTTGAGAGCGTTGTTGTTCTGAAAAGTTGCTGTTGAACCTGGCTCTGCTGAAGTTCAATGATTTCGTTGAGGTATTCATCATTGGCATCTGCTGTCGCAACACTAAACGTTAACGGCTGTCTCACCCATGCTGGATATGACTCTCTGGTTGGGAAGTATCCGTCGAGAGACTTTGCGAGCTCATCTAAGTGCATGGCAATTGCTTGCTTCAGTTCCCCGGGTACAGAAATGTCTCCGATTTCAGACACATCTTTGATCTTACTTACACAGTCGTCCAGCAGGGGAAAGTTTGCGAAGTTATCATTTTCTGTTCATCATTTCCCATAACGGTAGCTTTTTTTGAAAAACCTTCAGGTTTTCTTCCGCTTCGATGATGTTGACTTCACCGCCCTGCATCTGTTGATTGAGAGCATTGGAGATATTGGTCATGTACGTCAAAATGAGAATGAACTCAGATTTTTCGAAGCATTCTGCATGACAATGTTGGTGCTCTCGCAAAAACAGGTCTAATTCTACACGCATGGCAAAAACACGATTCAGCAGCTTTCTCCAGGATAACCACCGAACGTTAGAATGGTACAGAAGTACCTCGAATTCAGAGCCCATTTCATTACACAGCTCTTTGGAAATGCGGTGCTTTAGGGCACTATTTCGCACAAAGTTCACACATTCCACTACAATTTTTAATACTTCTGTCAGTTTTAAAGGCAAGGTTTTTGTTGCCAACGCATACCTGTGCAGAACACAGTGCATTGCAATGTTATGTGGTGCAACGGCTTTCACCAGCCCACCAAAACCAGAGTTTCGTCTCAGCACGACTGGAACTCCGTCCGAACAAACTGCAGAAACCATATCCCACGAAAGATCGTTGTCTCTGAAGAAGTCATCCACAAGTTTCTTCACGTCGGCTGCTTTAGTTGTTTTTGTAAGAGGCTTACAAAATAAAACATCACATTTTATCTCGTCCTTCTTCATATAGCGCAGGAATACAACAAGCTGGCTTAGATAGGAAACGTCGGTGGTTTCATCGAGTTGAAGGCTGAATTTTGCTGGGCTTGAAATCAGATCTGCAACTACTTGAGCCAAAATGTCATCGCTCATGTCATCTATTCTGCTGCTGATGGTATCATTTGAAAGAGGAATTTGAGACAACTTATTTTCAGCAGCTTTTCCCAGCATGATACTCGCCATCTTCTACTTCGCTGGTTTTAAGAGTGCTTCACCAATGGTGTATGGTTTGCCCTGCTTTGCGATAAAGTACGCAACTTTGTACCATGCTGTGAGAATCGGTTTGTCGATGGGTACAAAGCCGAGAACAGGCAAAGTAGCCTTTTCATCGAACTGGCTCTCTTTAGAATTCAGCAAACGTTGTGTTCTTGTATTTCCCATCTCCATCCGGCTTTAGATAGTGTTCTCTTAGTTTTGCTGGTGCTAGACTAGAATTGCTCAACTTGGCATTGCAAATAATTCATGAAGGACGCTGGCTCCCATCATCTTCCGTTGTACACGTGAATCCATATTGTACATATTCGTCCGACCACTTTCTGTTTTTGCTCGACATAGTCAGTATGAAGGGATTGAAAGATTAGGAAAACAATCACAAATGACTTACGATTACTACAGTCACAAGTCGACTGCTAAGCGCACGAATTTCCCTGCAGCACAGATATTAAGGCCAAGTGATGTGACGTGATCAGCCGCAGCCAATGATGGCCAAGTGGAGCAAGACGTCACGAATCATACGAGTGGGGTGAATGGAACAGACACACACACAGTGTGTGTGTCTTGACCTCCGCCGAACTCCTGAGACTGACTCACCGAACCCCTGGGGTTCGATTGAACCCAGGTTAAGAATAATTGTACTAGTGCTAGTAGTATGACCGAGTTTCAGTTTTCTTAGTAGACTTGGACTGTTTGAGGAATAAGGTGACTAATTTAAGAACCAAAACCTCGTAATGACAATAGTCTTTAATTTGAATATTCATCTTTTATTAAAGACTTCAACAACAACGTAAGTGAAAAAAAAAAATTCTTTAGACCACTACGTGACGTGGTAAGCAAAAACATGTTGTGATGCAAACGTATTTCTTAAAAAGTGCCCGAATTTTTAGTTGAAGAGCAAAGTCTTTATTAAGAATAAGATTTGAATTAGTGATTAACTTATTGAGGTTTTAAACGTTTTACCAACTACGATTAAAGCTGTTAGTAATTTAACAGTTATTACCATCATCATATTAATAATTCTAACTTTACCATTATTAAGATACACCTTGTTTAATATTTTAAGATTGGTAGCAAATAAAATAAAATCACGTCAAGAAGCAGTGTTCATTACATTTAAAGACAAATCCGTGATATAGGCTTACTTTGATCAGGTAATTTTATTATTTTTGAGAAAGTAGGATAAAGACCAAAACACAAAACCTTTGAAAATTTAAACAATTATTCATAGCAAACGACAACCATGAAACCATTTTGACTAAATAAGACCAATTTTTAATTATTTAATTACACTTTCTTCTCAGGTGTAAGGTAATTTGTAGCCCATTGTTTTCATGTTTTCACCGTTTTTGAAAAATAGATATTTGCTACTTTGAAATGTTTACGTTCAATTTCTGAGCATGTATCTATAAAATTAACACTACATATCTCTCAAAAATGATATTAAAAATCAAAATACTGAATTTGAAATTAAAATCTTCCTATAGAAACTGTCCTAGCAATGTAATTTATGGCAATTCACAGTCTCTTAGGTGATAATTTTCTCAGTTTTTTCTCACAAACTAGATGCATAATAATCAGCATCTGTAACACATGTACCTTATTTTCTTTTAATATATTATCTTTCAAACAAACCTTTAGGGCAAATATCTCCCTTTTTCATTCAAAATGGACCAGAGGGACTTGCTGGCTCTCCAAAGACGGTCAAAAAACTTTGCTCTTGTAACTTATTGGTGGTAACATCCACATCTTAAAACAGTGAACTCCTCTTCCATTAAAAGGTGATTGGGATATACCTATTGAATTCGTCACGAGAAGTTATTATTGAGAAGATTTGAAGAACATCTGCGAGTCGGAGATTCTCACTGGTTTCTCCACCAAATGAGTTTCTGCAGTGAGGTGGATCTCCACTCGCATGATAGAATTATGATGCTGACCAATGTCATCATTTTAACATTTACATCACCGCACTCATCTGCCACCATCAAGGCAGGTTATCTTAATTGCAAAGTATGGCCATACATTCCAAACCCTCTCAGATGTTTCCAGTGTCAGTGGTTCAGTCACTTGAAGACATCTCATCGTGGTTCCTTAAAGTGTGTTCATTACAGTGGCAAGGACCCCGATGCCTATGAGTGTGAAACGGACCTTCATTGCATCAATTGCAATGGCTCTCACCTGTCCTACTTTCATTCTTGCCCTAAATGGTTGGAAGAAAAAGAGGTGCTGCAATTAAAGACGATTCAAAACATTACTTACTCTGAGGCTCGAAAGTTGCTGTCCACCACTTCTTCTCGGACGTATGGTACTGCACTTCATTCCACTACTACAGTGGGAGAGCAGACGGATCTCTCTGTACCTTCAAAATAATCGTTCTCAAACCAAATGAAAAGTCTTTTGACCTTCATAGTTATAGAAGTTGATGAATGAACATCAACACCCATTTCTGTCCCTAACATACATTTCAGCAAACCTCAAGATCCACTTCCTGTGGTTTCGGGTATGGCCATCCTCGGGTACATCTTCTTTCACCTCAAGATGCAAAACGATCACTTCTTTACGTCCTCAGTCGCTGGAATCCTCTTCCAACAACAAAGACCTGCCCAACCGACCCAGGGTAGGATCCATGGAGATCGACAAACCTCCTTGACTAAAGACATAAAGAAAAAAGACGTGTTGTAAACAGAAAAATTCTCCACCAAATTCGCCTTCACATAAATAAAAATGGCCTCCTTGATACAGTGGAAATGTCTAAGTTGACATTCTAATCTGGATGAAATCAAAATATTGATTGGTTCCTACCATCCTGTATGCCTTTACTTACAGGAAACATTTCTGAAACCTGCTGATACAGTCACCTTTCAGCAGTTTTCTTTGTATATAAATGACTGGCTGTATGATGGATGAGCTTGAAGGGGTGGCACTGTTGGTCAATCAACATGTGCCCACCTTGCCTTTTTCACTCAACACACCCTTGGAGGCCGTAGCCATCCGTGTTTCTTTGGGCCATACCTTCACTGTTTGTTCTCTGCCTTTCGCCTGGAGAGACCTATGATCAATCAGACCTTGATGCTTTCATTGAACAGTTGTTATCACCATTTTTAATCTTGTGGGACTTTAATGGACATCCTCCCCTCTGGAGAAGTGCTTATATTGATGGGAGGGGTCACTCAGTAGAGCGTATGCTCTCTGATCACAACCTTTCTCTTTTCAGTACTGGTTCTTATACTTAGTTTCATGCACTTAGTCAGTCATTTACTGCTATTGATCTTCACTTTGCTCTGCTTTGCTATTCTCCAACTTTTCATGGAGGGTTGATAATAACCCATGAGGCAGTGATCATTTTCCAATAATTGTGAGAGACTGGCCATGTTCGATGCCAACCGACCCGTGTGCCCCATTGGAAACTGGATCAATCAAACTGATTCTCTTTAACTGCTCTTACAGAACTTGTTCCTGCCGTCATCTGTAAGCCATCAGTAGACAATTGTGTGGCAGCAGAAACTGACTGTATTACACAAGCAGCTGTTCAATGTATTCCTAAAACTTCGACTCGTTTTCCACAATATCCTAGTCCGTTGCGGAATCCTGCCTGCCATATGGCATAGAAAGCTCTAAAACGGGCCTAGGATGCTTTTTGTAGGTATCCCTCACTTTCAAACTGCATCGCTTTCCAGTAGGCACGTGCACGTGCTCGGTGGTAAAACATCAAAGCCAAAAGGACTCTTGGATTAAGTTCACAACCAGCATATCTTTTATCACCAATTCCAAAGTCATATGGGACAAGATTTAAAAGGCCAGTGAACAGTATAATTCTGTCCCTGTCTCGATCTTGCTCTCTGACGGCCAGAAAGTATCTGATACTCGGATCTTTGCTTATACTGTAGGAGAAAACTTTCGCCAAGTATCTAGCACTGCTGCTTTATCTTCCACCTTCTTAGCCATCAAGATTCGGGCAGAGCGATAACCTCTTTCTTTTCGAGCTGATTGTCTCTATGGCTATAATTGTCCCTTTACACTGGTGAAACTCAAACTGGCCCTTGATTGGTCTGGCAGTACATTGATAGGACCTGATAATGTGCACTATGAAATGCTGCGCCATCTATCTCTTGTCTCTGTTGCTATTCTTCTGATTGTTTTAATCAGATTTGCAGGAGAATTTTTTTCCTGATGTCTAGCACTGGTCTATTGTCCTACCTTTCTCTAAGCCTGGGAAAGATCTCAAGATTCCTTCAAACTACTGTCCAATTGCTTTGATGAGCTGTCTCTGTAATATCTGAAAAAGGATGGTTAATGCTTGTCTTGTTTGGTTCCTCGAATCATACAACCTCCTCTCGTTCGCCCAGTGTGGGTTCCGACGACAGTGCTTCAACATGGACTACCTTATTCAACTTGAAACGTCAATCAGAGAAGCCTATCTCAAATGACATCTTATATCAATATTTTTGACATTGAGAAGGCTTATGATACAACATGAAGGAATGGTATTTTGCGAGAACTCCATTTATATGGGTTACATAGCCATTTACCCATTTTTATTAATTTTTTTTTATGGACAGGCAATTCCAAGGTCGTGTGGGTTCAACACTATCCTATTCTTTTCTACATGAACTTGGAGTCCCTCAGGACTGTGTTTTGAGTGTCACACTTTTCAGTATAAAGATTAATGTCATCACTGAACAACTCCCTCTGACTGTTGCAAATGGGCTTTATGTCGACGACTTTCACATCTCATGGCAGTCGTCGAACACAGGGTATATTGAGCAGCTGCTAAAGACTGCCCTCAATTGTTTACTGTAGCAGACCACAGGAAATGGCCTTACCTTCTCTCTCTCTAAAACTGTTTGCATGCACTTTTGCCGCCAATAGGGTATTCACCCTGATCCTGAACTCTATATCAGTGAAGTTGTGCTACTTGCGGTCCCTGAGACAAAGGTCTTGGGACTTATATTTGACTATAAGCTGATCTTTATACAACACATCAAGCAGCTATGAGTCAAATGAACGAGAGCACTGAACATCTTCCATGTTCTTTATTCCACCATTTGAGGAGTGGATTGATGATCTATGCTAAAGATATATCACGCTCTTCTTTGATCGAAACTCGACTATGGATAACTGGTCTATGTCTCTGCCTTGAAGATGCTGGACCCCGTTCATTATCAGGGACTTTGGCTCTGTACTGGGGCTTTCTGCACTTCCCCAGTTTAGGGCTTATACACAGAGTTTCACTAACTTTCTCTTCACCTCTGCTGTTTGCAACTGTCTTTACTATATGCTTCAAAACTTTTATCCTTATCACAGCATCCCACTTAGACTTGTTTTCCTTCCTTGGTGTACCATTCTTTTTCAGAGCAGGTGATCTGCCATTGCTCGTTTTGGCCTTTGTATCCAGGAACAGTTGGATGAATTGAGTATGTCCTTGTCATTGTAATTTCTATATAGTATAAACCTCAGTTTTGTGCCTGGTTTTTAAATAAATTTGGTATTAACTGGAATGTCATATTTTGTTGCTAGTTTTTGCCAATGCTGATTATTTTTCTGCTGAAGTCGGGAATATATGGTATGCTGCAGTATATGGTTTCGTGATTTTTTTTAAATCGTGGGGTATATTTACTTTTGTTACTCAGGAGCTGAAGAATCACCGAGACGAGAATTTCAAGAAACAAACGCGACATCAAACAAGAGGAGGCTGAAGAAGAAAAAGGACATGGTAAGTATATTTTCTGACAATTCTACTAACCTCAACCTTAACGACGCTAATAACAATACTAAAAAATCAAAGTGTTAACAACGTAACCCATGTTAATGACGACAAAGCCACTTGTTCTAACAAAAATAACAAAACTAACCTGAATACCAACAACACCACCATCGCCACTAATTCTAAGAACACCACCACTGTCACACAAACCCACGATTCTCCTTACTACAGAATCCCAACTCTGTTCATCAAAGGAGTAAATAACACAACACGCATCCCACAGATTGTCAAACAACTGAGGGCCTATTACCCGGGCATTCAGTTTAAAGACATCAAACGTCTTCCTAATGGAAGAATCATGCTTAAATGTTCTGAACCACAAGAGTTTTCACATATTTTGGCCCACTGGCCCAAGGATGCCTTTGGGGTTCAAGCCACTATTACTACACCAAAAACCAACACACCAAAACTAACTGTCATTATCAGAGGTGTCGATTTCGACATCGAAGATAATGAAATCACTGACGAACTAAAAACTCAAGGCTTCAACATTGTATCATCAAACAGAATCATCTCATTCAGAACGAAACAAAAAACGTCACTGATCAAGGTAACCGTCAACAAAAAAGACGATCAAGACAAATTATTAAAAAACGGTTGCTTTTTATTTTTCAAAAGACACACGACCGAACCGGAAAATACACACCAAAAACCCATTATCCAATGCTACAAATGTCAACAGTTCGGACACACAAAAACTAATTGTATGGCCAAGGACAGATGTGTTAGATGTGGCGGATCTCACGAGGACGCTCAGTGTCCTAACGAGCGTAACCAAGTGAGATGCGCTAACTGTCAGGGCCCCCCACGCAGCCAGTTACAAAGGCTGCCCCAAATACACCGAAATACGCAACAGATTCCTTTTCAAAACCACGAACAATAATAATCAATCCCACGGCACCCACATCACCAAACAACCTTTACTACAAACTCCGGTAGACTCGCAAATCAAACACTCTCAACCTCAACCAACACGTACTTATGCGGACGTAACACGCCCGAAAACAACACAAGCATTCAACCCCACAGATTTCACCACAAACTTGCTAGCAATGCTAATAGAATTGAGTGATCTCCCCTCATTCGAATCGAGGCACGAGTCACTCAAGGCTGTTTGCAGCCTTGCAAGTTATTATTTTAACCTTCCTCACCTCAAACCACACCATCTTTCACTCAAAATTCATGCAAGGGAAATAAAACAACACAATGATACAACACATTAAAATCTTACACATCAACTGCCAAGGAAATCTCAAAGATAAAAGAATAGAAATATACGACATAAACTAACATATAAACGCCAACATAATCATCGTTTCAGAAACACTTTGCACAAAGAAACATAACACCACAATCCCCGGATTCATCACACACAGCATACCTCACTCAGAAAACAACAGAGGTATAATAGCTTACTTTAGTACGAAAATATCGCATTTAATCTCGATAGAAGATTCCTTTAAACCTAACATTAATGAAACCATTTTCTGTAATATACACTTTAACAACCGGCTAACTATTCCGATTCTAGCCATATATTGCTCACCAACCAAAGATATCGACATTAACTTCCTTCAAAAATGTGTTAATCGTAAACCCAAACCAATTATTATTGGAGATTTTAATTCACCGCATACAGAATTAAGGGGTAACAGAGACATACGCAGAGGATCGTGGATAAAATATTTTATCTCTAGCAATAAAATGCACCTAATCAATGACCATACACCTACACACTTCTCAGCCGCTAACGGCTCATACGATGTACTCGATTTCATCATCGCACCCAAGGACATGGTAAACAGAATATCTAACTTTAAAGTGCATGATGAAATCACCAGTGACCACTTCCCCATGTCATGTACGATTCACCCGCGCCACCCTGCTGTGGCGTACGTGACTCCTTCCGCATACACCTACACTAAAACAGACTGGCTCACTTTTAATGCCTCTCTGGACTCATACCTACCCCATCCAATCGAACATGTAAATAACAAAACAGAACTAGACAACTATGTTGATCAAATTACAGAAGCCATAAAGAAAGCCATAAAAAACACAATTCCTAAATCAAAAAGAAAACAATCACTTATTCAATGGACTCTAACACCAGAAATTTACGCACTAATAATCAAACGCAGACAATAAGACGAACACATTACGTCACACGCGATCCACACATTAAAACAGAAATCAATAGAACAAATACAAAAATTAAACAAGAAATTAAAAAAGTCAAAGAAAACAATTGGCATAACTTCTGTTAAAACTTAGAAAAAACCAAGAACAATCCAAAAGAATTCTGGAAAAAATTCAAGAGTATTGCTTCAGACAAAAACACAAATCACATGCTATAACATATCACACACAACAATAAAATCTCAAGGACGGACGAAGAGAAAGCTGACTTATTAGCTGACTATTACAAATCCTCTTTTAGCGATTTAAACTCAATAGACTTTGACACACAACACCAACACCATGTCAACAACTACATAAATACAAACCAAGCTTCATTCTCACCACGATTCCCTGGCGAGACACTAGAAGCATACTCAAGTTCAATCAATAGAAAAATAACCATAACCGAACTAAAGATTAATATCAAAAACTTGAAGAACACTTCCCCCGGACATGACCAAATACCAAATATTATTCAGAAAAAAAGCTCCACTCTCCTACTACAACACCTCACAAACATCATGAACATTTCACTAGCGACAGGGTACTACCCTGACACGTGGAAAAAAGCCATCATAACAACGATCCCCAGAAAACAAACTAATAGAACAAATCCAGATAATTTCCGCCCCATTAGTCTGTTAAGCTGCCTTGGCAAACTGATGGAGAGAATTATCTCCAACCGTCTCCTCCATTTTTGCTAATCAAACAACATCCTTCCAGAATCTCAAAATGCCTCCAGAAAAAATAGACAAACAACAGATCACCTCACACGACTCACCGAATCAATCTACAAAGCTTACAACAACAATCAAGTAACCATCGGGGTATTCCTAGATGTCAAAAAAGCATTCGACAGCGTATGGCACAATGCCATCATATACAAACTAAATCACCTGCAAATAAATCCCACGATAGTCAAATGAATTTCAAATTTCTTAACCAATAGAACAGCACAAGTGAAAGTCAATAAAACTATATCCAAATCATTTAATATAACGGCAGGAGTGCCCCAAGGATCAGTCCTCTCTCCACTTCTGTACATAATTTTCGTCAGTGACATACCTTTTCCAAATCTAACATACACACACAATTCACAATACGCAGACGACATCGCAATCTGGAGCACCTCCAGAAACCCAGTAATGGCTATGTCTCGCGTACAAGAATCACTAAACAACGTCTCAACATAGAGCAACAAGTGGAGAGTCGTGTTAAATCCAACAAAAACACAAGCAATCACCTTCTATAGAAAACTAAAGAAGCAAAGAAAAAATCTAGAAAAATAAAACTATCACTTGGAAACACAACCATTAACATGAGCAAAGACATCACATTCCTTGGCGTCACTTTCGACACAAAACTAACATGGAAAAAACATATAAACAATATACACTCATCAATCAGAAAAAGGATTTCATATCTAAAGACTATAACTGGTAAACAATCTAAATGCGCACCGAACACCATTATACAAATATACAAGGCTTACAACCGTCCACTAATAGAGTACGGATGTCAAGTAACATACAATATGTCAAATAACACACTCCAGAAAATCCAAGTGCAACAAAACAGAATATTAAAATCTGCATTCAGCCTACCATCATTTACGCCAACAAAGTATCTACACCAAATTAGCAATTTCCCAACTATAAGAGATAGAATAACAGAACTTTCTCTCAAATATTATCTAAAAGCAGAAAATAGAAACAAACTAACGGCATCACTACACAAATTATCAAGTGCACCAACAAAATACATATCACCTTACAACATATTTCAAGAATCACAATCCACTCAACAAAGAATCTAAATAAATAAAATCCATGTCATTAACATGAATTCCTTTATTTCAGATACAGGGCACACGACAGGCAAAACTTTCGGCGCCTGTCCTGTGAAAGTGGGTTTTCTCGGAGCACTCCCGTTTTCCCCCACATCAAAATCTTTAGGCATTGGATTTCTAGATCCCAGCCCAGGCAACTCTTTTGCCAGAACCTGAATCGTGCCGTTTGATTTGATCTGGATTTGAATTATATTCATGTTCACATCTGCTCAACTTCTTCCTTTCGGGACAAGTCCCGGCCTTTCTTTCCGCTGTTGCCTTTGCCTCCACCTAAGACAACATTTAGAGAGACATCCTCCAAAAAGTCAAGAATAATAACAATAATTAATTTATTATAAAAAACAAAAAAAAACACCACTTAATCTTAATAACAATCCACGAAAGGGGACGAAGAGGAACCACAACGTTCCTGAACACCCCAGTTGGAGAGAGAACTCTTCTGATTTCTCTCTCTCTAAACTGAACCCCTGCCACGTTAGTTTAGTTTAGTTTACTTTTGTTGGTTGATTTTGCTTTCTGTCTAGGTGTGTGCGTATAATGTTTTCTACGGTTTGTGGAGGAAACTTATTGATGTTGATGAAGTATTGTTTTATTTGTCTAATTCGTCGTTAATTTTATCTGGTGAGCATAGTTTTATGGCTGTGTTTATTTGGTTTCTTAGTATGTTGAGTTTTTGTTTTGTTTCATGTGCTGAGTCCCAAGGAATGTATAGTCCAGTATGGGTGATTTTTCGGTGGATTTCTGTTTTAAATTGTTTATCGGTTCTTGTAATTTTGAGGATAATAAATTATATTTGATTGCTTCCTTCTTGTTCACAGGTGAAGTTAATGTAGGGATGTATGGAGCTAATGTGATTGAAAAAATTAAGTATGTGTTCTGTAGATGTGAATCCCGCAATCGTGTCATCTACATATCTGTACCAGCATGGGCAACTCAATATCACCAGTTATAGCCAATATTTTTATGACACAAGTTGAAACACAAGCAATTAACACAGCATTACATCCACCACAACCCCTTTCAAACATGTAGTCAGCTTCCGGTCAGTTACCTCTTTTTTTTGTGAACCTGACGATGACCGAAGAAGATCGAAACGTTGTACGCTCTTATATGTAAAATATTTTCTCAACCCAAACGAGCCGTTTTTGCATATAAAAAAAAAAGGTAAAGAGGTTTTTCTAAAGCAGAACTTTATAGTGAAGATATTATAAATATAAAAGCAACACTAAAAGTAGTCATGTAGTAATTTCTCTGTGTTTAATTGTATATATAGAAAGTTTTTCCTTAATTGTAATTATTTCTGTAATTTACAATGTATATGCATTACTTTTATCATGCACACGAGTAATAATTTACAAGCTTGGTCATTCCACTTATAACATATTTGCATGCTATTAAAAAGTAAATTACAAACCCTCCTTTCTTTTCTTTAGTATCCTCACAGGATCAGAATGTGGAAACATCTCAATGTGCTATCTGTCTACAATCTTGTACACATACTGTAAAACTTTCATATCAACACATTTTTGTTTTTCTATGTGTTAAAGAAGTGGCAAATCAAAGTAAAACGTGTGTCAGAAGGTGAGCTAAATATTTTTAAGGTGAATTTTCTGTTATATCAGTTAGAAAAACAAACAAACCTACATTATGTGGCATCCATTGGATCAAATTTCAGTAGAATACTTAATGTGTAATTTGTACTTTCAAATTTTGGATTACTTTTCTTTGCAAAATTTGAAGCTTATATGAAACTACGTAAATTTTTATAACCGTTTTTGTAAGCAATCTTTTATGGATTTTAGTCTTTAACTTATTGATAAAAATGTAAGACCAATGATAACATCGTGAGAGACTCTATGATAAAAATGTAAGGCCAATGATAACATCATGAGATACTTTATGATAAGAGTGTAAGGCCAATGATAACATTATGAGATACTTTATGATAAAAATGTAAGGCCAATGATAACATCATGAGATACTTTATGATAAAAATGTAAGGCCAATGATAACATCATGAGAGACTTTGTTTTTCTTAATTTTTTATCTCATTTAAGCAAAGATTTACTAAATGACTTTTATTATGACCTATCATGATAGTTTTAGTCTTTGTTTTTATTAAATATTATATTTTTTACTCTTAAGAAGTGTACTTATATTTAATATCAGTTTTGTTTATGTTTCTTTTTCCTTTTCCAGATTGTGTATAATTTTGAATTCTTATCGACTGAGAAGTGAGAAAATACAATTACCAAAAGATAATGTATTCTTTTAAGTAATTTGGAGTTTTCTTATAGCTGTTGGATCTGCTGAATAATTTTTAATCTTATACATTTATATACATTTCTTTCAAAGAAGTTCAACCAAATTCTTGGAAACTAACCTTGCTTTCAGTTGAAAGCCTTGGAACTACACTTGTCTTTTAAGATGGTTACCAGTAGTTTTATGAAGGACATAATGGCTGGTTGCAGTGTGATGAGAGAACCAGTGGAAATCTTGAAGCTGCTTTCAAAGGAGGAAAAACTAGTTATTGTGGTTTTAAAGTAGTAAGGTTGTTGTTGTTGTTTGTTTTTACTTACTGCAGATGTTAACTATTATACAGTTACAACATGTATAATAGTTTTTTTATTATTACTAAATTGAAACTTGTTGTAAAATATCCAAAGGATTTTTCCAAATTATGCATTGACAAGTCAACTTACCTGTTTTGTTCACCTTGACTTAAACCATGCACTTTTACCTTTTAAAGTAGATTTTCTTGGCACACTTCCTTATTTTGGTAGTTGCTAGTTTGTGCTTGTTGATGTTTGGATAGTTGAAATAAATGTTATTTTGCAGATTTTTAAAAGTACCATAAATAGAAATTCAAAAACAATGAAAGATAAAAACAGTCTTTTGTACTTTTTAGTCCTCACCTTTCACCCATTAACATTACTTTGTGTGTACAAATCAGGTATAGATGTACAGAGAAAACGTAACATGCCAAGTTTTCCACTTATAATTGCAGAAGATATTTTGATTCTTTTTACTAGCCTCCTGGTGTTATTGGTTAATGTATTAATTTTATTCCCAATGTGTGTGTGTGTATATATTTACAAAGATTTTGCAAATTGATTTTGTAGAATTCAGTTGCATTTGTAGTGAATTATATAGCTGTTGTTACTAGATGTATACTTTAATGATACTTCCCAAGTCTGATTTTATAGCTGTATGAAATTCTCTACAGAAAGTGTAGTTACAACTTTTATATTTAATACAATGTGCAAACAGTTATATTATTTCAATGAAATGCGAAAATCGACCTATTATGTTTTGGTTTTAATAAATTACAAATGGTAATAAACCCACTCTATTTCTGGATAAAGTGTTTCAGAAGTTAAGAATTCTTTTCCTGAATGGTTTAGGAGAAGCACAAATTAAAACATTATCTTGATAGAAAAAATGCAAATGCAACTAATTTAGAAATACTCAGGAAAGTTTGTAAGTCATATTAATAAAGATAATGAATTTATTTAGTTGCTTTATTTCATATTTGTTGGGTTTTTTCTTTACTAGATTTGAAGTGGGAGGTTTTGATTGCTAGTCTTCTTTACACTGTAGATTTTCAATATGTGGTTCAGATGATGAGACTACAGAATCAGAAGACTCTACCAAAACTGACATTGAATCTGACTTTTCCATCAATTGGGTGGAAGTAGATACAAAAGTTTCAGCTGTATCTCTTGTCTGTACCCAATGGAGACATGCTGATAAACAATCTAAAAACACTTCTAGTCCAACAAACACCACACCTCAGTCCTGGTAATCAAAGCAATGAAAGTTGTATTCCACCTACTGCTGATCGATCTGAGTAGGATAATAAGAATTGAATGCTACTTGACTGAAGCCATATATATAATCTTATAGTGAACAACATTACCAATACTTTTGTTGGTCGGAATCATTCAACTGCGATAATAGCCTCACAGACACTTATTACATTGTCTGTGCTGTGTTAGTTCTATGAACATTCCTGCAAGTACCTTCTCTGTGCTGGATAAATTTCATGAGCATTCCTGCAAGTACCTTTTCTGTGCTGGATAAGTTCCATGAACATTCCTGCAAATACCATGTCTGTGCTGTATAAGTTCTGTGAACATTCCTGCAAGTACCTTCTCTGTGCTAGATAAGTTCCATGAACATTCCTGCAAGTACCATGTCTGTGTTGTATTAGTTTCATGAACATTCCTGCAGGTACCTTCTCTGTGCTGGATAAGTTCCATGAACATTCCTGCAAGTATGAAAATTTCTTAAAAGTTCTAGAATCTATAAAAGAACTGTTGATAGTAGAGTGACATCTCTAGATTTTTGTCCTATGTGACATAACGCTGTCAGTCAACAAACTTAATGTTCTTCCAAACCATGAACACTCTTACACACGTAGAGTCATTTGAAGAATTACTTGGTTTTAATAAATAATGGTATAAAAATTTATTATGCACTGCCGAATACCAAAAATATTTTTGTTTTGCTTTTATTATACTGAGAACTGTGTACCAATTGTGTCATAAAGGTGATAATGTAATTTTTAGTTTTTATAATTTGTTATAAATATGTTTAGTAAACTTAGGTTCTTAATTAATTAGAAGTTTTGTCTAACTTGTCTTTGTAACACTTAAAATATATCATGAGATTTATTTTGTATAGACTGATATGATATTTGAAAGAATAAGATGTTTCTCATTTCATGTACATTGTTTTATTACAAAACAGTTGTGTATTTGTAGGTTCTGCATATTATAAGTTGCAACACTGCGACAGTGACTTACTAGTCATAGCTTTTGGTTTTTTGTTCTTTTCATTAGGTGTAATACAATGAGAAATATCCTTTCATTCCCCCCAAAAAATCATGGAAGTTTCATTAACATGATCACCAGGATACTTGTTTTTGTCATTTTAATATCTGTTATCTGGATTTGCTGAGTTAAATTTTTAGAGGTAAAGGTAAGTGCATTCAGTACTTTAGGAGAAATGTCAGAGAACAATTGTACCATATATTTATTTAGTTCACCTTGAAATTATTAGTGTTTCAGAACTTTATACATTATTGATTAACTATAAGTAACTACTTATTGGACTCAGTTGTATCTGTAAGATATTGTTTATAGTAGCTTTTCTGTGTTATATTTTAGGAACATAATTTTGGATCTAATTTCAGTTTTCACTGACTGATGGTTCAAATATTTTTTAACTCATTTGCTTGTTGGTACATAGTTGATAAAGTATGCTTTTGTCTAAAAATAGTCTTTGTTGAGCCTTTCATTTAAGAATTTTCCATGAGAATTATGGAATGACAATTTTTCTGCCATTTCAATAAGTACGGCAAATCCTGTGCTTACCTGCTGACACTTCCATATTATTTTTAAGAAAATTCTACATTTCTAAGACAAGTGATTTGAATGACACAAAAGATGTCAGAAGAATAGACGTGTTATAATTAACTACAGCAGCAACCAAGATAAATTATATTTGTGGGGAAAATCAGCATGCAGTAATGATGTGTACTGGCTTGAGATTTAGCACTTATAGGTGTACAATAATGTTGTTCATTAAGCCTAATTATGACTGTTTAAGCAAGTCAAAAGCTAGTTTTAATAAAATAATTTGGATTCCTCATGTGAATGTGGTGAAAACTTTTTTTTTTCATTCTCGTTTAATATCAGTCACATTATTTATTATCTCTTTGAGTAACCTTTTATGCTGGGAAAATAAATCTTTATAAGAAAAGAAACTTATCAAATTCAAAATAATATATTAATTTTTGGAACGTGCATTAATGCTGGGTGAACAGAACTAACTGTAAAATCTGCAATCTCATACCCAACATGTTGATATCTATGATACAGGATTAATTATACACGTGCAGATCTGAAACAAATCAAACTTACCTGAATAAACTTTTATTGTATTATAGTAATGTAATATGCAGTTGCATTTAACGAATATGTTTATTGTCCCCTTCAAGTGAATTCACGTACTGGTGAGAGGACCTCCCAGAGAAGGTTCTGGACTTTCAGTTTACCTCCAATTGAATCTGAACATCAACCCACATGTTTGCCATGAAGAAGAGAAGAGGATCCTGGTAAATGAGGGGTTAAACACCAACTCGACATTTTGGTTGTGAATTCCTGTAAATGTGTAGCTTTGGGGTAGCCCTCCAGGAGAAGTTGGTTTGGTCCCCTTGGGCTATAGTCAACTGAGTACCAATGTTGGACGTTCTCAGCAGGTGTTGTGGAAATTGTGTCTGATGCTAGTGTTTGGGTATAGTGCTCACAAAACTCTAGTGTTACTGCAGTGTCCTTGTTTGGCATTGTAGTATGTCCCTTTTTTAAGGCTCCATAGTGGGTAGTGTCAGTGGGCAGTGGAATCTCCTGTCTTTGACATGGATACCTCAATCAGATTATTGGAGAACGACCACGCATGATGACTCTATTGCACAGTACAATTCTACACCTCATTTTCTTATCCTTCACTTAAAATGGATTAGAGAGGCTTGCTGACTCTCCCCCAGATCAGTCAGGAAGTTGCATTCTGGAGACATTTTGGTAGAAACATCTATATTACAACACACAAAACTCCTCCTGAATATGAAGGACATTGGGGATATACTAATCGAGGTTACTCCCCATGCTACTTTGAATATCTTCAGAGGTGTTATTGTTGAGAGGGATTTAAAGAACATTCCTGAGATGGAGATCCTCACTGGTTTCTGTAGCCAAGGCAGTTCTGTAGCGCACTGTACCTACCCTTGTAAGGATGTAATGATGTTGCTCACAAATGTTGTTATTTTGGTCCAACTGCTCCTTTATCAGTGCTGTTCTGGAACTTGATCTTGACATCATCTGTATGCCATTGATAATGACTATAGCAGCAGTGACTAACTGTATTGTCTAGGCAGCTGCTGAATCTATTCCTCAAATTTTTACATGTTTCCATGGTATCCTCGTACATAGTATAATCCTGCCTTCCAAATGGCATGGAAGGCTTAAAAATGGGCCTAGAATACCTTTTGTAGGAATCCAACACTTTCAAACAACATTGTTTTTCAGCAGACCTGTGCCAGTGTTCAGGAGGAAAGACGTCAAAAACAGAAAGAATCTTGAATCAAGTTAACAACTAACAACTATTCTACCACCAGTTCCAAAATCATATGTGACAAGAATCAAAAGGTCATAGTGCATTATACTTCCCTCTTCTTTCGATCTTACTCTATGATGTCCAAGAAGCTGCTGATACTCTCAGAGAAAGGCGTTCTCATGCACCTAGCACTTCTGTTTCATCCACATCTTCTTGGCCATCATGTCTCGGGCACAGCAATCGCCTCCTTTCTTTGGAACCATTCGTCTTGATGACTATAATCGCCCATTTACACTGGTGGAACTCAAGTTTGGTCATCATCAATCTAGCGGTACATAGTTAGACCTGATGATATTTACCACGAGATGCTGCACTATCTTTCTCCTGTCTCTGTTACTATTATTCAGGTTGTTTTTAATTAGATATGACAGGAGAATGCTTTTCCAGATACCTGACACAAAGCTATTGTCTTCCCTTTACCTAAGCCTGAGAAGGATCCAAAGATTCCTTTAAACTCTCGTCCAATTGCTTTGGCAAACTGTGTCTGTAAGGTCTTAGAGAAGATGGTTAATGCTCGTCGTATTTTGTTCTTCGAACCAAACGATCTCCTTTCACCCAACCAGTGTGGGTTCCAATAACAGTGGTCCACCATGGATGACCTGATTTGACTTGAAACATCGATCAGAGAAGCCTTTATCAAGTGACAACATCCTTTTTTTTCGTATTATTTTACCTTGGAAAGACTTACCATCTGGAGGTACGGCATTGTGTGAGACCAGATCAGACCTTCTGTTGCTCTTTAGCCGTTTTGTTGGCAACGCTACACATAGGTCACAGTTTTTAACTCATCGTTTATTTTTATCTGGGACTGATGCACCAATGCGTGATCTTTGTGACACTCAAGTCACAATAGCCCACATTTTACTGATCGACGGCACCATTTCAGATATGTTTTTCCCTGACAGTACGATTTACGATGGTGACGCTGTCCACCTTACCTGTATTTTTAAATATTTAAGATTTACTGCTGTTTTAACGTCTATTTAAGTTTTTGTCTGCTTTTTGAAATTTCTTTAGTTTTACCTTGACCAATTTTTTTTTTACATTTTACAACGATTTCACTTTTACGTTGGTTTTTTTTACCAGCTGTTTGACGCAGATAGCCTAGTTGCTTTGCGCCAATAAACACCAAACAGCCATGATGTTTGTTGTAAACGTCAATGGCTAATATTGAATTTTACAAGATAACTGATTTTTTATTATTATTGGATATCTGAGTGTCCTATGCATGGTATAAAACTTCCAAGTTATAATTTTATATTTTCAATCAGTCATATATGTGTTATGATGACTTCAAAAGTGGTTACTGTTTTTTGGTTTTGAATTTCGCGTAAAGCTACAAGAGGGCTATCTGTGCTAGCCGTCCCTAATTTAGCAGTGTAAGACTAGAAAGAAGGCACTTAGTCATCATAAACGACCGCCAACTCTTAAAGTACTCTTTTACCAACGACTAGTAGGATTGACCATAACATTATAACGCCCCCACGGCTGAAAGGGCAAATACATTTGGTGTAAAGAGGATTCGAACCCGCGACCCTCAGATTACGAGTCGAGTGCCTTAACCACCTGGCCATACCGAGTACAGTGGTTATTAACATGAATGTTTACCATGATTACATTTAAGAAACATTGTTTCAAACATCTTTCCACTACCTGTCAATTTTTTTTTTAAAATTCTTGTTGAAACTATTTTCTTATATCAATTATTAATTCAGCCAAAGTAATCTTTTATTAATCTAGGCGACATTGAAAATGGGCTCTGTGTAATATGAGGATAGCGACTTCGAATCCCGTAACACCAAACATACTCGCTCTTTCAGCCGTGGGGGCGTTATGCTAAGGGGTTTTATAATGTTATAAATATTATATATAAAATTAAATATAATATTAAGGCCCTGCATGGCCAAGCGTGTTAAGGCGTTGGACTCGTAATTCGAGGGTCACGGGTTTGAATCCGGGTCGCACCAAACATGCTCGCCCTTTCAGCCGTGGGGGCGTTATAATGTTACGGTCAATCCCACTATTCGTTAGTAAAAGAATAACCCAAGAGTGGCAGTGGGTGGTGATGACTAGCTGCCTTCCCTCTAGTCTTGCACTGCAAAATTAGGGACGGCTAGCACAGATAGCACTCGTGTAGTTTTGCGCGAAATTCAAACCAAACGTAAAAAATGCTATCTTATCTATCAGTATGCTTCTAGTGTATTTTAAGTCTTCCATAGATGTTTCAGGTGATCTTTGAAAAAGATGTTTCATTTTCTAACTAAATCATATTTTCAAAAATCCAGCAAAGGAAAAAGTAATGTTAAAAACCAATAAATATAGCAATATTTTACATCGGTTTTTGAAGTGAAAAGATCAATCTACAAAATATACTGGTAAATTATTTATGTAAATACCAAGTTTCTGCATTCTTTGAAACTAATTTATTATTATTTTTTTATCCACTGTACATACAATAACATTTCTTTACAAAATGTTTTCGGAGTTACACGAACGAGCTTTATTCTTTTCATTATTGAGTGTACTTTTTTTTTTTTTAAATTTCGCGCAAAGCAACTCGAGGGCTATCTGCGCTAGCCGTCCCTAATTTAGTAGTGTAAGACTAGAGGGAAGGTAGCTAGTCATCACCACCCACTGCCAACTCTTGGGCTACTCTTTTACCAACGAATAGTAGGATTGATTGTAACATTATAACGCCCCCACGCCTGGGAGGGCGAGCATGTTTGGCGCGCTGGGGATTCGATCCCGCGACCCTCAAATTACGAGTCGCAAGCCTAAACACGCTTGGTCCTGCCGGGCCTATTAAGTGTACTAAATAGTGTTTTTTTTTATGAAGGGTGTTTTTAAGTATTATTCAATTACTTGTGATGTGTAAAATACGCAAAAAATTACGTTTATAAAACTAAAATGATAGCAGTATTTGTCTGTAAAGAATTAATGTCTTGCCTAATATGATGTTTAGAACTAATATAAACTTTGGAAGATAAGTCATCTTAATAAGGTAAGTTACTGCATACGATTTATATTCGATTCACATTTATATCAGAGTCAAACTTAAGTGTAAAATCAAAGTGTTATAAAAACAAATAATCTGAGTTTAGAAATACATTTTATTTTTAAGGATTACACTAATTTATCATGTGTTGCTCTAATAAGATTCTCTGTTTCGAAAAATTATCTGAGGTCACTAGTTTACTTCTTAATAACAGAATAGTGCTCCACAGAATATGTATTCAACCATCAACTGAAATGTTACTACAGTTCATTCACCCGTTAAGACATAAAGCAAGAGATCTTGTAACGCTCTCTAAGTTGTGGCTAAATGTTGAACACGTTTCCGTAGGGTTCGCAATCAGCCAAAAAGTTAACCGACTTCAAACCTACGAAAAATACTGTTTTATGTAAACTGAATATAAATAACATGCATGCAATTATCATAAAATGTAGTGTATAATGTGATATGTACTTCATTACTTTGTCATATGGTGTAATTATTACATCTATATAAACTTTATAAATACGTCTCATGAAATTATCACAGCCTTGTTTCATCAAGATAAAATTTTATTTCTTAGAAATTTTAATCCAGCTATTCAATACTGGATTTAATTGGTACTTGAAATGTTATTGTTTTGTTTTCACCCCTTTGTTATTTAAATGACATGAAACCGAATATTTTAGACGAACGGTTGACAAATAATTCAGTGACAATTGTTCCTATGACCAGATTTTTTTTTAAATTAATAGAAACAATTTTTCAACACTTAGCAATCACTTCTACCAACAGTTTTAATCGATATGTTTTTCTCTACTTTTGAAATCTGATTTTTAACAATCTTTTTATCCTCACTGATATTTTTGGTGGAAAGAAAACCGGATATTATTTGTTCTATTTTATCACGCTATCTTTACGTGTGTGTGTGTGTGTATCTTAACTTGTCTTCCACTCTAGAACTTTGTGGTAACAAGGTTAATAGACGAGAGGTCATTGTAGGCTAAAAACATGACTGAGAAATTCAAAATCTCTGCCCACTTAAGCCACCGCCTTTCACAGGAATCTTGGTCAATCCTGTTTTCATGGGGAACTACTGTACCGAACATTGCTGTTGTAATATGTGCACCAGTAATTTGTTAATAATAGAAATTAGAAAAAAAACAACGGACGATAACTTCGGAAAACCGGTTTTTATAAAATGCCACTAGAAAATAGTTCTTGAAATCAGTTATTTTGTTGAGCTAAAAGAAATTATATAAATTACTTCATTTACGAAAGCATGAAGCAGTTTTTTTTTCTTGTGGGTTTAGTTAAATAAAGGCAAACTTTTAAAAACGTTTATATCATTGAAATGCTTTAAAGAATTCCGGAAATGTATATAAATTTTTTATCCTTTAGTATTTCCCTACAGTGGCTCAGTTGTTAGTCTGAGGAATAATAACTCTTTTATATACTCACTTATAGTATATATAATTTTGCCTAATTTTGTACTTGAACCAACTGTAATACTGTTAGTTTCAGGGTTTTCAAAACAACATTCAGTAAAGCACTAGGAAACATGGCCTGACTTTAATGTCCTCAAATCCCCTTTTAACCTCTTTGAATGAAATGAGTAAAGGTTAATAAAGCAATAAAGAATTCACGATTCGGAGAAATATTCTTCATCAGATCAAACGCAGCATACAATATACCTAGAAGAAATAATCAGAATAAACAATTTTTCACTAAACCGTGAAAACGGTTTTAATAATATCAGCCGTATTTGGCAAGCTGTATTCAGCTTATATAAATTTGACCTTTACCTATATCCTGCCACCCGCTGACACTGTTTCCCGATACATTTAAATCCTGTGTTTTGTTTTTGTAACGATATATAAACCTTGTATTGCTTAGAAGACAGATTAAGTCTCCACAGTTACAAATACAAATACGTTCATCCTATTTGATAAGAACAGAGAATTGTCCAATTTTGGTCTGTTAAATAAAATGAGAGGTAGAACTAAAAATGTTTCAGTATTCAGTAATAACTAGAACTCCTCACGGTATATGAGAGATAAGAAACTTTGTCAGATTACTGTCTTTGGAATGATGTTTTTTCTTGGTATAAAATATTTTGCCACAGAAAATATTGAATGGTGTGTATACATACACTAATTAAAGTACCGCAGGTCTTAAACCTAAACTATACTTCCGTGGCTTGTAGAAAGAAAATCAATCAAACCCATTCTTTTGGAGAAATATTCAAATTCAGTTTTAAGTTGATCATTATCCAACTATCACCGACGTTTCTCTGTAAATAGTTTTTAGTAGTTCATAATAGGGATCGTCCAGGAATTTCACAAACATTCTAATGGAGCATACGGATAAAAACATCTTATAAAGCAGGCTTGTTCTTCTAACAACACTCTGGACTCTCCATCTTCATGGCTAAGACTGTTAAAATATCTATGATAGCAAAATAGAAGTTTCGTACCCGATAGATGGACAAAAGTCATTCATTTGTTTTTCATGTTGCTATTCATATTATTTTTGTTTCCCTAGTATACAAAAAAAGGCAGGTCATAGGCCTATTTTTGTGTAAAATAAGAAGAGATTTCATCAGTTTTTATCGCTACTAACCAAGAATCTCTTCGACGCCATTCAAGTAACGCTATTCTAATGCAGTTGCTCTGCTTTATACTGGTCGGAAACACTTTCTTTTATTAAACAATGTTCATAACAGCGACCCCAGCCTTAATTTTAATTATTGTAATTTTACAAGCCGCTACAAAGAGAGTTTGTAATAAATGCAGTATTGAGTATGCCGTCGGGTAGTTTTAAAATTTATTCAAGGGGCTTCGTTTTTCCACTCTGAATAATTTCTCAAAATTCTTCACTTACCGCCAATGAAACAAATCTGATATCTTACTAAAGTAGATAATTGGAAAATAATTTGTGTGCAACTTATTGTGCATTAATTGAGAACTGACACGTTGATGATTCATAATTTTTTGGGTTTGCTATTGTAGTGATGACTAGCTGCCTTCCCTCTTGTCTTACACTGCTAAATTAGGGACGGCTGGCGCAGAAAGCACTCGTGTAGCTATGCGCGAAATTCAAAACAAACCTTCTTTTGCGAGAAGTGCTTTATTCTACTGAGTATTATACTTCGCTGAGATTGTGAATGTATATCTTAATATTATTTTATTATTATTATTCATATAGCTATTTTATGAATCTGCAAAATGAGCTGAATATTTTGCACCAAAACCTAAATAAATACACGAACTCTTGAACATTCATGGCCTATTTTAAAAGGTGATTTTTTCATTGCAAGTTGATTTACGGGGCTATAAATATATGTGAGATGTTATTGTAAGCGGCTTCCTTTGTATTCGACTCTTGTTAAACGCGTGTTTACACAAAACCTCAGGCGCAAAACCACCTGGTTCAGTAAAGAGCTGGGTGACAAAAAGCCAATGCAATTCAAAATATGTAACATTCAATTGAATGCATATGCATGTATATAACTTAAAATGTATTATTCATAAAGGTACATAAAACTGAAGAAACAAGATGAATACAGATTGTAACTTTAGGAAGGGCAATAGGGATCGTCAAAAAAGAGCAGGAAAACGTTGAATCAAAATGATTATATTTTCAAGCCTACAAGTAGGGACTTTCTTTTAAGTAAACAAATGAGGCTGGAAATAGTGTCTAATTTTTTTTCTATATGTACAGGTTTATCAATGCTACTCCTTTCTTAGTTTAAAATGACAATTATTAATTATCTTGTATACTTCCTTTAAAAGACATTTTGCCAAGGTTCCCACGTTGTTTAAATCATATCATTGTAGGTTATTGTTTTTTGTTTCTTTGTTTTTAAATTTACAGGTGTTTATCTTTGTTTGGCCTCAATTACGATGTCACTTCGTAAATTCATGACTTAAGATCTGGAATTTTTCAACATTTGAATTGTTTGAGAGGTATAAACTACTAATTAGGCAAGAGGAAATGATTTTTTGTGAGTGTTAGTTAGCTAATGAGTAATAATTGCATATTCGGTCGCTTTTGCTGTTGTTGTTAACCAGTTACCAAGTTCATTGTTATGATATTTGAGTTAGAATTTCACGAAGAAACAGATATCAGAGAATTGGCTTGTGAAATAATAGTATTAACGTTTACAATGAACATTAGTTAAGCCAACTTGTATTCGAAGAAATAAAACCCTTTTGTTATCAGTAAATGGATTTTAAATTTAAATTATTGTTCTTACTGAGTAATCTGAAACATACTGGCCTACCAATAGATTCCTCTAAAACATATTCCTGCTAGTGTGCTTATAGTCTATTTAATGTCAGTTTACTTCAGTACCACTGTTGTTCTCTTACCTTTACTGATCACTAAAGGATTCAACATCACCTATTAATATCATAAAATCAGTTTAAAAATTTTTTCTAAAGTAACTATTGTGCAGCCTAAAGATCTATTAATATAGATTTTCTTTACCCTACAAATTTAAAATTATTATTTTATATCCTTTTTTATAAGTAAAGTGCTACAACTTGGTTGTTTTTTTTGCCTTTTCTCATGCAAACCAACTCGTGTTTGTTGGATGAAAACCTTGTATTTTTGTTAAAGTTTCTGTGATAGGTAATCGATAATAACGAATATTAATGTATTTTAGACTGAAGGACAAATAACGAGCTTTATTAATATTGGAAAGTGAACAAGAACAAATAAATAATTTATTTTCAAACTATCATATAAGAGATTCATGACCAATGCGATAAAATCTTTGAATCAACAAGTTACAAATAACATATGTGATTGTTGACACTTGTTTAATCGGTCATAACTGTCATAAGTGCACGTTCTAACTGTATAGACTTGCACGTTTTAAACAGTCCGTAAAAGTAAAGATATGATATTTGTATGAATGTTTACGTATCCTCAGCAATGCTAGAAAAGCATCCATAAATTGCAATATTTATATAATTCCCAGTAGATCAAATAACGTCCTCCAGTGGCTCAGCGGTATGTTTGCGGACTTACAACGCTAAAAACCGGGTTTCGATACCCGTGGTGGGCAGAGCACAGACAGCCCATTGTATAGCTTTGTGCTTAATTCAAAACAAGATCAAATAACATAACTAATCTATCATTTGTAAACATGCCACTTAAAGGTAAATTAACTAAATGGAATTTTATACCTCGACAATGTAGCATCATCTACAGAATTTTTGTAAGCAAGAAAACTCGTCGATGTTTTCAATAACTTGTACATAATATCCTGTCACCTTTTGTTGTTAAGTGTAAACACTGCTTACAACGAAAAATATTCCAAAGTTTCAAATTTTAAGCAAATACACGTTAAAATTTACATTGTTTGATGAAAGTTTATGTCCCTTACTGGCACAGCGGTATGTCTGCGCTAGAAAGTGGGTTTTGATATTCATGGTGGGCAGAGCACAGATAGCCCATTGTGTAGCCACGTGCTTAGCTGCATACAAACATAGAAACGAATGTTTATACATTTCAACATATATTACAACACCCATAGTTTAAGATTTATTTTCTGCTCTATCTTTAAAATCCTCATCAAGGAGAGTTTGAATACAAAATATTCAAGGTTAGATTACTCGTGCAACGATTGGTAATTTTACTTATGCGTTGTAATTGTATAAAACAATATAAATAAGTTACTTGAATTGCTGTTAGCTGGTGCTAAAAGTGCAGTATCACTTAATTTATTTTCTCAAATTCATCACTTGTGAGGCCCGGCATGGCCCAAGCGTGTTAAGGCTACAGATTACAGTGTAATCTGAGGGTTGCAGGTTCGCATCCCCGTCGCGCCAAACTTGCTCGCCCTTACAGCCGTGGGGCGTTATAATGTTACAATCAATCCCACTATTCGTTGGTAAAAGAGTAGCCCAAGAGTTGGCGGTGGGTAGTGATGACTAGCTGCCTTCCCTCTAGTCTTACACTGGTAAATTAGGGACGGCTAGCGCAGATAGCCCTCGAGTAGCTTTGTGCGAAATTCAGAAAACAAACAAATCATCACTTGTTTTCAATGAAGTGTTGATTTTCTGTCATCTTTTAAGACAGAAATTCCAATCTTGTTCGAAGTAGATTAAACTTTACTTTGTATTTCTTGCGAACACTAAATGGAACTGAATAATAGCTATTTCTGATCAGTTTTTTTTTTTCAGAATAATTTTAGAATATTCTCAATAAACATACATATTTCGGAGTCTTCATTTTGGAATGATTCGAAAATATAAAAAATAGTGAAGAATGATTGCTCAAATGTTAACAGGTTGTGTGAATTTCATTTTAATGTAAATGTATTGTTATGGGTATATTCACATTTTTATTCTCATTCTGCCTTTGCTCCAGATAAAGGTAAGTCTATCTGTCGATAATGTTATAGTTGTATTCTTTCTTTTAAAACATAATTTATTATGTTTTATGTACTTTTTATTGTTATATTTTTGTAAAAAAATCATTGTGATTCCAACATTATCTGCCAAATATAACAAAATGCAAAAGAAACCTTAGTAACTGGAGAGTGGTTGAATGCAATCTAGTGAAATAAATAGATTATAAAATCCCTTCCGGCCCGGCATGGCCAGGTGAGTTAAGGCGTTCGACTCGTAATCTGAGGGTCGTGGGTTCGAATCCCCGTCGCACCAAAACATGCTCCCCGTTTCAGCCGTGGGGGCGTTATAATGTTACGGTCAATCCCGCTATTCATTGGTAAAAGAGTAGCCCAAGAGTTGGCGGTGGGTGGTGATAAATAGCTGCCTTCCCTCTTGTCTTACACTGAAATATTAGGGACGGCTAGCGCAAATAGCTCTCGTGTAGCTTTGCGCAAAATTGAAAACAAGCCAAAATTAACGTATTAAACGTTAGGCCTATCACTTCAATGACAGTTAAGTTCACGCTATTATTACTGTCTGTCTTTTTCCGTTAATCTCGTCCTATTTTATATGTTTATTATTTAATCGTTTGTTCACTATATTCTCGACATCAGTGAGTTACAAACACAGCTTCCAATAATCGTATGCTTTTTTCTTTCTTGTTATAAATATAAAAACCAAACGATCATAAAATAAACTAGTTAATAATGTCTACACTAAATAGTCTTTTATATCAAGATATAAACCCTTCTTCAAGAGAAATATTTATAATATTTTTTTCTACTATATATGAATACTGTTCTCAGTTCATTCATAAAGTCTGCTCCAACATTTGCAGTTCTTTTGATGGCTTCAGTGTGGATCCTGTAGTTCTGAAATTGCAACTCCCACCTCATGATCCTTGGATGATGAACTTCTTTCCGTATAGACAGTTCTGGAACTTCCGAATTGCAAATATGATGGCCAAACACTGTCGTTCAATCATGGAGTAGTTCTTCTCACTGTTTAACAGGTTCTTATATATATTACCGGAAATAGTCTGTTTTCATCTTCTTGTATAAGTACTACCCAAATTCCAATGTTAAGCATCAACGTGTCGATCCCCCAGAAATAATTTGATCTGTACATCTTCACATTACAATTGAATAATTTATATGTCGAATTTGAAGAGTCAGTGATTACAGCTTCCAACATTGCTTCAACTTCCTGCTTTATCAGGTCTCTCATTCTATAAGACATCTGAGAGGGCTTCGCTTCGACTGGATCCTTGGTTATGGTTTCGATATTGTGTTGCACCAGATCTGTTTTTCCTGGTTTATCCATGAAGATATCTGTGTGCTGGTACTTTAGGTATTACAAGACTTTTTTCTACCTGTCAATCAATTCTTTGCTTATGATGACATATTTGTATGTCTCATCTGTACCTCTTGGCTTTAGATCTGGTAGGTCCTCATCTTCTAAGAGAATGTCACTGTCTTCTGCCTCTGCATCTATAACGGCCACATCTGCAACATTATCACTGTCTCAGTAGTTGCACCCATCAGATCTTTTTTTTTTTTTTTTTCAAAATACGTCTTCAACAGATTGTCATGGTAGATCTTGGTCTTCCAATTTACATTAACCTTGAGTCCATTCTATTGAATATTTTCCATTCTTCAAAAGCTCCTTTCCATTGTAGGGTGAGTTTACTGTGACCCGTGGGCAGCAGAAATAAATCCATCTGTCTAACCTTGAAACACAAATTCTTGGACTTCTTGTCATAGAAATACTTTTGACTGCCTTATGCTGCATACAAACTCTGTTGAGCAAATCAACAGGTCTCCTCCAGTCAGTTCCTGAGGTCTAACACACACTGATGTGTTCCTCACTTCTGAGTCTTTTATTGAGCCTCCCTACTGTTCTGCAAACAGTAGCTCAAAGGATAAAAATCATGTACTTGCTTATGGGGCTTCTCAATAAGCAAATAATACTGTCGGTAAGTGCCTGTCCCATTCAGGTGGCCTCTCTTGGCACCTTTATTTAGCATACTCTTTAAAATTCCAGTGACTATCTCACGAAGTTCATTACACTTAGGAGTGTACAAGGTGGTAACTAGCTGCCGAGTACTCATGAGTCTGCATACTTCCTGCGTCAGTTCTGAAGTAAACTGGCCCCCTATCACTCAGGATTTTCCTTGGAAAGCCTATTTTGTGAAGTATTTCCAGGAGGGCTTCCACTGTTTCTATTTTCACCAGTGATATTATTTCTAGATAATGTGCCCCATAGTCGACTATGTCAGCACATACTGGTTTCCTTTATCAGACACAGGCATTAATGGCCCAGTCAAGTCCACAGCTAATCTGCTGAATGGCTCTTCTATGAGAGACTTATTTCCTAGTAGCACTTTGGCTACCTTCCTTCTAGGTACTGTCTTTTGGCATATCTTACATGATCTGCAGAATATACTCACACCTCCAATGACTCCTTGTCTATGGAAGTTACTGGTGTTTCTAACTGCCATTTTCTTTGTTCCTAGGCGTCGTTCCACATTTGATTCATGGGTCAACGTTATCATTTGGGTCCAGTATTGTGTAGGTAATATGATTTTTTTAATTTCCCCAGTGTAACTGATTTGACTGATTTGGTATAGCACTCCCTTTCGGGTCTCCATTCTATAAGTATCTTTCCCTTTTGTCTTGTGCTCAACTTTCACTGATTTTGTATAGCACTCCCTTTCGGGTCTCCATTCTATAAGTATCTTTCCCTTTGTCTTGTGCTCAACTTTCACTGATTTTGTATAGCACTCCTTTCGGGTCATTCTATAAGTATCTTTCCCTTTTGTCTTGTGCTCAACTTTCACTGATTTTGTATAGCACTCCCTTTCGGGTCATTCTATAAGTATCTTTCCCTTTTGTCTTGTGCTCAACTTTCACTGATTTTGTATAGCACTCCCTTTCGGGTCATTCTATAAGTATCTTTCCCTTTTGTCTTGTGCTCAACTTTCACTGATTTTGTATAGCACTCCCTTTCGGGTCATTCTATAAGTATCTTTCCCTTTGTCTTGTGCTCAACTTTCACTGATTTTGTATAGCACTCCCTTTCGGGTCATTCTATAAGTATCTTTCCCTTTTGTCTTGTGCTCAACTTTCACTGATTTTGTATAGCACTCCCTTTCGGGTCATTCTATAAGTATCTTTCCCTTTTATGTCTTGTGCTCAACTTTCACTGATTTTGTATAGCACTCCCTTTCGGGTCATTCTATAAGTATCTTTCCCTTTTGTCTTGTGCTCAACTTTCACTGATTTTGTATAGCACTCCCTTCCGGTAATTCTATAAGTATTTTTTCCCTTTTGTCTTGTGCTCAACTTTCTCCCAGAAATTGTCCCAAGGTTTCTATAGTGAAGGGTCTTGCTTCTGTGTTTCCTTGTTTGCACTTCTTTTCTTGAGCTCTGGTTGTGACAACAGATGCTATATTATTCTTATTTCTGTCTGTTCATCCAAATTTCTACTACCTGCTATATTTTCTATCACAAAGTCGTATTTCGATTCCTTCATACACGTGGCTTCAATGTATTCTACATAATATTTAATATCTACATTTATTTTTCTCGCTGTCTCGTCGATTAGCATATGTAGATGTACTTTAACTTATCATCTGATCATAGATACCAGACTGGTTCTCACTGCTGCAATACTGCACTTAGTATCCCATAACAATTTCCTTTTCCTTTTCGCAACATATCCTTCAAGTATTTACCTATTATGATTTGTTGGCCCATCTTGATCTTTGTTACATAATGCTGCTACTAGTGGCACTGTTGATCCATTTTCATTATTACTACAGTTTTGTATATATAGGCCTACTTATTTACGCTGTCTTTCACGTGTTTTTTTTTTTTTCTTATCGTCATTTACCACTGTATAATCCTGGCTGTGATTCGCCTGTTTTCAAATGTTAAGTTCCGTTATATTCTCCGATGGTCAACTAAAGACTTTTACTTCGTTATAGTGTAAATATATACAATGTTGTTGTTAGGCTTAGGATTTTTCTACACTAGGTGTCTGGGACTTGTTGGTGATAAATTAAAAAAGAAAGAAACTTCTACGGCAGTTAACTTCACGCTGACAGTTTCAATAAAAACGAACGCACTGTCACCTGCTTTCTCGATATCGAAAAAGCTTTCGGCATAATGTGGTACACTGGTTTATGGTTCTGCATGGCAAAAATGGAATTCCGCGGGGTACTATTTGGTGGTTAACCAATTTTCTGTAAAATAGAAGTTGCAAAACAAATGTCAGGGGAACCTTCTTTGAGTCAGTTAACATAGAAACAAGCATATCCCAAGGAGAGGTAATTAGCCTTATTCTATTTATTTTATATGTGAGCAATATGCCCTTTACAAGACCTAAACTGTGAGTATGTATTACATTTCACTTACGATGTTGCGGTTCGGGAAAGTGTCCACACTCCATCCATAACAGCGACAAATGTACAACCATTATTAAATAATACAGAATAATACTGACAGAAATGTCGCATAAAATAACGTTCCCAAAAATAAATTATTAACCTTCACAAGTTTGTTTGTTTTTGAATTTCGCACAAAGCTACTCGAGGGCTATCTGCGCTAGCCGTCCCTAATTTAGCAGTGTAAGACTAGAGGGAAGGCAGCTCGTCATCACCACCCACCGCCAACTCTTGGGCTACTCTTTTACCAACGAATAGTGGGATTGACCGTCACATTATAACGCCCCCACGGCTGGGAGGGCGAGCATGTTTGGTGCGACGGGGATCCGAACCCGCGACCCTCGGATTACGAGTCGAACGCCTTAACACACTTGGCCATGCCGGGCCAGAAGGGTACAATACTATAAGTTTTAATTTTCTGAGGTTTAAGTACTTTAAAAGAAATTTTACAATTAAATGGGTTATAAATTCTATATAGTAAACTGTCAAAATATTTTTTACTTCAGTCTACAGTACTACTTGTGTTCACATAATAAATGGTAATATTTGTATAGAATTTCTTATGATGTCCATATACGAGGATGATGATTCTATTGTTAATGTAATCGAAGACATTTACAGGATTTACAAAGTTCAAAGGTTCAATAAGTTTTATTAGTTTGGAGGACAAAGGCCCCAGTATATACCAGGTTAAGAATTTCTGTAAAACTGGTGCAAACTTAATTTTTGCAGTTTTATCAACTGTGATAAGATTTTCAAAATCTGAAATTAAATGTATTTTTAATTGTAAATAAGGTTTGCTAATTAAAGAAGGAAAAAGAAAACGAGTCGAGGATAGATCTTTCATTTTGAGATACAACATACATATAATGGTTGCTCCGAATAAAAGTACAAAAACTGGAAGACATTAATATTTGTCACAGTGATGTCGAGAAAACCCACTTGTAGCGAAAAGTATATGTTAAAACGGTTCGTTTGGGTTGAGAAAAAATTTTACCAGCCGTTTTTACATAAATATTTGTTTACATTTGTAGTTCTAAAAGTCACTTTAACCCCAACGAATAACAAAGTTCCTTTATTGATTCTAAAATTAAAAAAGTTGTAACTTCACGGGAAATCGAACCCCGGATTTTAGTGTTGTACGATTCCCATGAGAAGCAATTGTTGAATAATTACAAATGTATTTGTAAAATACATTTAGTAACAATTCTGACCTTTTGCAATCATTCATATAGTCAACATATAACCATATAAACAATTAACAAACATTTTCGTTAATATTGAAAAGTAAATTATTGCGTATTATGTAAAAATATACTGCCAGAAATGGTTTACTAATCCAGAACTAATAACTGTCTTTCAGTTTATGGCTATAATATTAAATGTTTAATTTTCCATCAATAGTGTATATACTGTTTCTGTTCATCATAAAGACGATTTCTTACGTGACTCTACTACCAAGATTACATACATAATCCAGAGTAATATTATGTTATGACATAACAAACACGAGATTATTCTCTGAATGAAACTCGTAAAAAGGTAAAGTAATCTGAAAAGTACAAAAATTATTAAAACCATTGTATAGGAAATAGAATATTTCAGTCACACTGTGTGTGTGTCGTCGCAACTTCATTTATAGTTGAATTTGTCATTAATTAAAATTACAGGACACTTTTGGTCATTTATGTGATGATAACTGGACATCTACAAGTGTCTAATGATGGTTATACGTAACAAATGCCAAAAGGAAGAATTATAAAAGGTATGAGGTAAGTACACTGTGGTTCAAAAATCCTCCAAATCTGATTCCATCTCTCCAGTTTTTAGTTTAAGTCAGGATTCAACATATTGCCAGCAGACAGTGGTTATTTGGGACACAAGAGATCAATTCTTTCCTAATGTGAAATTCACGCTGTTGTTCTCGAGCAATGTCATTTACAACATGTCACTAAACTATCGAACGCAGAAATTAAGTTGACGAGTTTGAAGAAACATGATAACTCAACTCTGCTTTACAAACTGAATCACCAGTTTCACATACCTTTAGATACTGTACAACATTATCTTCCCACAGTTCGGGACGTGGCAAGATTACCGACACGTGTTTTTTCTAGCAAGAAGTAACGACTCACTTTAAGCTGTTTTAGCGAGGCTATGAATCGACTGTGTGGGTCCATTTCCTGGTCATCACTATCTCCATACCAGATTATACTGAAAGTTTATGCTTTGAACTCTATTATCTAGCCACTCATACCGATCTTGATGGATGTACTATGAAAATACTTAAACGATACCCCAGAACACTCACCAGACAAATAACAAAGACGCCTGAGGAAGCTTGTTGCACTGAGAGAAGTCATGTGGAGGTTTATTATAAAACTGAAAAGTTGGACACACAAAAGCTTCACTCCATCTTCCCGTCCTCCTTATATAATTGTTACAAGATGTGCAACAATTGTGTAACTTTGTATTCTATCAAGTGTACAGGTTTTATCATAGTAATTATAAAGCATGTTTCAAATAAGATTTTACCAAACAAACTGACCTAAAATTTTCATTAACTATCGAAAGTTTCTTAGTAAGAAAACTACTTGAGTAAAAAACGTTCGAGTTAATACTTTGACGTTTGGTCGTTCACTTAAACCTAAAAAACCTCATCTTTCAATCAATAAAACCAGTAGTTCAGCTTATAAAATTAGCCAGTATTTAACGTCTATTTGAACAGTGTTCTTGTTTTGTAAGTCAAATATGCTTTTAAAATATTTCATGTTTACCAAAGAAAAGCATTTACGGTAATTTTAGAAATGCAACTAAGAGAAAAAACGTTCATAAAATGTTTTTCTCAAAGAACAAATATACTTTCTGCTCTTCTATTAAAATAAAACAAAAAACATTTGGTCAGTAAAACGTTAGAGATAGAAACAACCGTCACATCATGTTTGTTTCACTTTTTTGGGAAGTTCTGACGATACTTAATAGTAGTTGAAGCCTTCTTCGAAGTTTTTGTTCCTCTGTGTTTCTGTGCTTAACGAATGTTCCAACACTCGTTCCGTCCTTTGCAGTTGTTGGACATACATAGTTGCTCTTTTAAAGATCACCACCTTTGAAGCCTTGGAACTGTGCATCAATTCAGGTATGTTTTTTCTGAGAGTCTGGAATGAAAACGTGTCGTCTCGTCTTTTTCTTTCCATGGTGTTGTGTTCTTTCCTTACTCTTTTCGGATAATCCGAGTCAGAACTGAAACGACTATTGGGACAACCTCTTCTCTCTGATTTCATATCGTTTCTTTCAAATATTTTATTTGTCCTTCGCATTTCGCCCTGTCCAACGGAAAAACGAACATTACTCACGATTTCAGAAGGGCGCGATTTTGTTGGTTTTCGAGCCACCAATTGTCCATTCTTTTCAAAATACGAAAGCATTTTGGGCGTAAGACACGTGTCTTCATCGTCGGCCTTAAGTACATTTTCTTTCACAGAGCAGCGAGTCGACAAATTGTCTACTGTAACGACATCTACTTCCTCATCTGAAACATAATGAAAAATAAATATAAGCCTTCTGATTTACATTACTGACCCGAATCTTAAAATATGCAAATTATAGTTGTTTTCGCGCTGTTGGCGTGTCGATCTTCGTATCGTGAGGTCCAAAGTTCGAACTGTGATACGCCGCTGAACATGTTCAGCTGAAAGTAACTGTTAATAATATAATTAAATTATACTTTATATAATGTTTTTTTAAGTCTCTTCTCTATATAGGAATAACAACATTCACAAAAACTTTACACAAACAGAATGTTCACTGGAGATTAACTGGCTTCATTTCATTGAATCTTTTCAGTCATTTTTCTCTGATATAAGTTTGAATTCTACTTTTCTCTAGGAGCTCACTGGGATGTTGCTAAGCTTACAAAGATAAAATCAAATTTCCATAGACCATTGTGCAGCTTTGTACAAAAATCAAAAAAATATTTATTATAATTATACCAAATAACGGACAATTCCTAAATTATACGTCGTTCATATTGTTGTAATTACTATCTTTCTGTCTATTAGCATAACTATAGCTTGGGCCAAAGTTAACATTTTTATTTAAAACATATCACAAGTTATGATCAGATAAAAATTTAAAATAGTGCTTGCGTTACGCAAATATCTCAATAGATGGGGCTACAAACAAATCTGTCAACACCAAAGTTTAGTTTTAAGTAAATGGAGTTAAAGACTTAAAAATTGCATGAATATTTAAAATATCCTGCTATTATTAAAGAAAGTTTCAAACTAAATATAAATATTTAATGTAGCATAATGTTTTAGTTAAGAGAAAAAGGTTCTCAAAGGAAGAATTTTACCCATATAATAACAACCGCGTTTGGCTGCTACATACAAAACAACACGGACTATAAAATATAAATCGTGACCGATACTTTATGTACGCTTCGCGGGTTCAGCGCCCGCGTTGCGCTAAACATGCTCGCCCTCCCAGCCGTGGGGGTGTATAATGTGACGGTCAATCCCACTATTCGTTGGTAAAGAGTAGCCCAAGAGTTGGCGGTGGGTGGTGATGACTAGCTGCCTTCCCCCCAGTCTTACACTGCTAAAGTAGGGACGGCTAGCAAAGATAGCCCCTCGAGTAGCTTTGTGCGAAATTCCAAAACAAACAAACTTTAAGTACAAGAGCATATAACTAAGTGAAAGGCCATGAAAATCTTTAACAGTCCTCATGTTCGTGTGTACATTAAAGTGTTGCCAATAATATTGCTCGGCACTTATGTAACATCGTAGTTTCCAATAATATCAGGGCCAAGCATGGTCCTATGGTGAGCGTGTGCTAAACTATGGTCGATGAAGCTTCACATCCTTTTAGAGAAACAATGTCAATTACTACAGCACATATAGGAGGAACCTTGGGTGCGTTAGAAGAGTGACAGTCAAATCGTACTATTCGGCCAGGCATGAGCGAACTATAATTTAAGAGTTGACTGCTTACTATTCACTAAATATTTTCCATGAAGTTAATTGGTTCAAAACTGTGGACGATAACACAGATAGCATTCGATTAGTTTTGCATAAATATCTTAAAACAAATAATCAACTCAGGTATCAAATATTACTCTCCACGTTTGCATCTCAGTGGTTCTAGAAACTGACAATCAATAAATAATCAGGCCAATTTAAATAAGAAAATCATTCTTAAACGATGCTTCTTAACAGAGCACCAATGTCGTATCTCTTGTAATTCTCATAAAATCGAAGTTCCTACACACTGACCCAAACATCCAAGTTAATATTAACATCGAAGAGTTACAATGAATACGTGTAATTCGGAGTATACAAATAACCATTTTAAACTTTTTACGTGATGGTCCCCAGCATGGCCAGGTGGTTAAGGAATTCCATGCGTAATCCGAGGGTCGTGGGTTCGAATCTCCGTCGCACCAAACATGCTCGCCTATTTTAGCCGTGGGGGCATTATAAGTGACGGTAAATCCTACTATTCTTTGGTAAAAGAGTTGGCAGTGGGTGGTGATGACTAGTTGCCTTACCTCTAGTCTTGTACTGCTAAATTAGCGACAGGCTAGTGCAGATAGCCCTCTCGTAGCTTTGCGCGAAATTCAAAACCTTTTCGTGATGACCGTGTGCTTCTACTTGCTTAATTTGTCACTGAAATCTAATAGTTCAGCCATTTGAATTATTTTGATTCGTTTATGTCTTGTTAATTTACTAATATTTAAAGGGAAAATGAAAAAGTTACGTTTAATACCAATTCAATCTAACAGAATACTGTAATTTTGTTTAGTTTTCTTTACAAAGTGATGAACTCGACATATTAAACGAATATATTTAAATAATAAAACTTATAATAATATTCAAAATAATACAATTTCAACAAAACACCTTTAATATGATGGCAGTTACCCACAGTTCGTTTCCAATACTAAAGATTACTTAAAAATTCGACACTAGTTAAAGTTACGATTCTTGAAAGGTTTCACTACAGACAATTAAAACAAAAATAAAATTTCAGTACTCGTCAACAGCTGAATTTATTTAAAAACAAAAATTGTTACTTTCCAATGAGTATTGAGTATTCGTTGTTATTGCTAAGCGCAAAGCCGATTTCCAACAATATAAGTGTGCACTGTGCAACTGAGGGGCGGTGAATTTCGATGAACTGGACTGAGTGGAGTGTCTTGGATTTTTCTATTATAATTTGACAAAGCGACACAGAAGTTTCCCTGTGAATCACAATAAGTTTAAAGATATACTACGCTAAAGTTCGGGATTCGATTCTCCGCGGTGAACAGAGTGCACATATAGCCCATGTGTAGTTTTCCGTTAAAACAACGTGACACAAGAAAAGTTGTCATAACTAAGTTGACTGTCAACTTAGATGGTAACACAACGCTAGATGTCGGGTTTCGATACCATGGTTGGGCAAAATACAAATAACCCATTGCATAACTTTGCGCTTAACAACAATCAAATCCCATTTTTCGGCTTTTCGCTACATTAATATTTATTACGTAATTGTTACAATTACCAAAAAATACAATAATTTTCAAATACCATCTTTACATTAAGAGATACAATATACTTAACCTACTGATACGAAGTTTTGTTAACAATACACTACCTTACCTACCCGAATCAGAAGGTGTATCACTGTTCAGATGTTCTGGACTTCGTTTACACGTGGCAAACTTAAATTTCATGTCATTATATCGATGCAGACCTGTTGGCTTCGCATCTTTGTTTTGTGGTTGGTAATAACTATGATCAATACGAAATGACACCGATTCGCAAGGCGAAACGTTAGATGAATCTATACACTCAACAGAACTATTTTTTTCTAAAGGTTCGTAATCTATTGAATTACTACTTGACGTAGAAAGTAGTTCCCGTCCTCTTGTTTTATCTAACTCCTTTTGCTTGCAATTTTCGGTGCAACGACCAGACCACATACAGTCATGTATAAGTTCCACTTTATGCCAGTCTCTAGCCTTTGATTCCAACAGTCCTCGCCAACTACTGAAGTAATCTAAATAACTCTCAAGGCCTGGGTATTTTTGGTATGGCAGAAAGTCACTGTCTAAAAGATCAGAGACCAGCTCCAGACGTTCGCACGGACTAAATGGGTCTGGAAAGTCCTCGTGAGAAACGTGAACAGGTGATTGTGGAGGCGTTGGGAGTTCAAACTTTTTCCAGATGTTTTCACTTGGAGCTGGAGTGTTGTAGAATTCGTTGTCCGATGAGAAACAGTCTAAGCCTTCATCCGCAAGGAACGACGCTGAACACGAATCTAAACATCCTTTATAAAACACGTCTTTGGTTCCCATTTCGTCTGTCTGTACACTCGTGATTAGTGGATGCTTTTCTGAGACGATAGCTTCTCACCACGCTGTAACCGATTGAAAAACAAACTGGTATGATGGAACACGAAACACGATAAACATGATAGCATTTATAAAATAAATTTAATCACGCATTAATCTATGTATTTCTAAGTTATAAAAAATTACATAAATTAAAGAAAAATATGCTTATGCAATTTCGTTAAATATACACAACACAAAACAAGTAAAATGAGTTTTTGAATATTTTAGCTATCAAAAGAAAGTTTACTGCTGTAAAATAGTGTTATCAGCCTTCAAGGTCCCTAATGATTTTCAAGTAATCTGAAATTATTGATTATTACCTTTACACTAATAACTAAACATTTGATTTAGATAATTTTATATTATTTACTCTTCATAACAATTAACTTTGGTATGAACTATGACCAACATAATTATCAAGTGCAGCTTGGAGCTAAAGATGAAAGCTTAAATTCGTAGTATTAATACAATATTGAGGTATTAACTGAAGTATCTTTCTTTGGACCCAACAAGCGAAATTTGGTGAAAATTCATGAAAAGGAGGCGAACAAACTCGCACACGAAAACCACAAAACTGAGAGGTTTGTATGTACTTCCGCACGGACCTAATGGACCTCTATACCAGTTATTGTGAAGGTCCATCCACACCTTACAAAGTAGTAACATGAACACATCACAGACAATACTATTATATTTACATAGATTCTCAACCTATTCTCTGAAAGTGTTTCTTTCAAGATAGACTGAATGTCTGAAATGTACTTTCCAAGACACCACACACGCTCGATAAGACTAAATGTTCTAGTGAGTTTGAAAGTTTTTTTTTTCCATCCGGTAACCGCCATCCAAGGAATACATAGACCAGTTTATCATAATAGGGGTAAACGTTATCATCCAGTGGCGTCAAGTTCATATGTACCTACGATTGTAGACACTGGCTCCTATAATATGTGACGTTATTCTTTTGCACAATAAAAATCAGTGTGTTTACCACTGCTTACTCCTGGTCACACGAATCTTTCATCAAATCCATGTATGGAACTGGACATTAGAGTTGGTTTCAGATTCTCAAATGGTAACAAGTGACCAATCATTTCCATTTCATATTTCTTCACCGATCATCATACACCATGCTTACAAAGTAACGAACTGAGAAGGTAGCTGAGAATTATTTATAGCAATGGTTCTTGCTTTATCATAGGTTTAATATCACAAATACCAATTACACTTTAACTGCATTGTATAGAAATGGACGTTTATTGAAACGACGCTGAACACGAATCTAAACATCCTTTATAAAACACGTCTTTGGTTCCCATTTCGTCTGTCTGTACACACGAAACAGTTTTAAACTTTTAAAAGTTTTAAAACTTAAAAATGATAAAGTCATCCTTGTACCCTTTTAACATTTTTTAAATGTTTTAAAACATTTTTTTAATTTAAAAAAATTAAATTTAAAATTTAAATTATTAAATAAACTTTTAATTTTAAAAATAAAAAAAAAAATTAAATTTTTAACTTTTAAAAATTCACTGCTAAATTAGGCACTGCTAGTGCAGGCAGCCCCCGTGTAGCTTTGTGCGTAATTCAAAACAAGCAAATAAACCTTTCTGTGATTCAAGTAATGTTCGGTGGTGACGCTTTCCAGCACTTGTTTGGACACAACAAAATTTCATAAAGGACTTGACCGTCATTTTAATTACTGAATAGCATGGATACCACTTTCATTCTTCAGCTATTTCAGGTATTCGATAGGTATGACTGGAAGCCTTATTTTAATGTATCCATACGCTGTTGCCCTAGTTTCCAGACAGATATCTCTTGACCATGTTATCTGTTATCTGGGGTACAAGGATGACTTTTATCATTGAACCTGGCGTTCATACATTCACACCTGTTACAAGATGCCGTACTCTGCTTATTACGGCAAGGATACGTTTTCTTGCATGTATCTGTTTGGATTATCTTGGTGATTCAAGCTGATCAATATTCTTTGTATCACAGGTTCTTTAAACACAAATGACAAGTGTGTCAATATTTAGCGTCGAAAGGGACTGCTACATACCTTTTCCAAATGCGACCAATATTTGGTGGTACAACACTATCTACAAATCGCCAAACAATACCAAAATATAGTTCTGATACATACTGTTCCACCGCAACTTTATAATGGCCGCGAGTCACGTGATCTGCCTATTCATAATTCATTTACCATAATGTACTCAACCCTGTAGACAAAAAGAGCTGAAAACTAAAACGCTTTCGTGATAAAAATGTTGAATAAGACTGGCTTGTTTTCATATTCAACAACAACTCGCTTTTATTTTAACAAAATATTTTACGGCAAATCTATAAACAATTTGTTATCAGTATTTTTTAACAAGGATGGAAAATGTATTTAATGCTATCACGATAACTCCATAGGAAAAAAACACTTATAAAACAAACTTACGACTTTTTAAATGCATATCTTTCAGATAAATTCGCAATTATCATGTGTTTCTTCTTGAGGTTTCAATAAAGAAAATGCCAGAACCATGGTTAAGTCAGTGTTTGTACTATACATAAAATACAGAATACAAACCGCTAGAATGCGAATGTCATGACGTCATCTTGAAATTTAGTGAAAGTTTGGAATTTTAATTCATATAGTGTGTGTGTTCTTATAGCAGAGCCACATCGGGCTATCTGGCGAGTCCGCCGAAGGTAATCGAACCCTGATTTTAGCGTTGTAAATCCGTAGATTTACCGCGGTAACAGCGGGGAACATATAGTAAGTAGAAACGACTTAAGACAAAAATCAGTGAATGAATTGCGTAATTAATTGAGTATTCAGCGAGGCAATGAATGAACAACTTTAGTGTCGGTTAGCGAGTTATTCGGTTGTATTATTCAATTAGCAAGTGAAACAGTTAGTGTGATTGTTACCAATTAGTTAATGAGAAGAAGTTTTACGTGCATTCGTGAATTAGGCTTAGAGTTAATCTCTGAATACGTGTTCAAACATTATTTGTAAAACTGGACTTATCGAATGAAAGAAGGCTGCAGCAAATGTTAAGGGTTAATTAATTTGCTATCATTATTTGGACTGGACTTTGAACTTGTCATTGTTTTTAACGAGTCTTCGAGAAGAATCCACCCAACAAAAATATTCATAAACAAAACGGTTTCTTCAGTCCAACGTTATTCATATACCATATATAAACTACTATGACTTGATTTTGTATATACCTTTCTCACCTAAAACTAAAAATACACGTTTAATAATACTAAAAAATTGTAGAATTTGAAATATATAACATTTCATTAAATACTATGGCTTCTGTGAAACGCTGTGTCCATACGTTTGATATTGTGTATTTGATACACAAATACAGTTAATACATACCCATAATATTTAATATAAGTGGGATTTCTTTTTAGCGCTTCTTTAAAAATGTTATATTCTAGTATAAATTTTTTCTTT